>NW_008471496.1:0-1101 GCF_000622305.1 Nannospalax galili | reverse complement strand
TCACGTTTCCTGCATTACTTAATTCTAAGCCTTGTGTCTCGAAAGGAGCTCAGAAAAACCACTAATATTGGGTTTTCTGCCAAATATGATGGACTATGTTATTATGTGAGCTAGAAAGGTAAACAATGGTGTTAACAAGAAAGCATCACTTCATTTTATAGTACCACACAGAGCTCAGTGTCTTTAAATTAAGATAGAATATTATGGGAGAAATGGGACTACGTCTGACATCTAGCCTTTTTCAGAGCTTTCTAGACTTAATATTTAAATTTAAATATTATTTTATAGGAGTTTATTTTGCTGTAGAAGTAAATAGCATGTTATGCATGAAAGTATATGATTACTCTTTGAAGTATGGAACTATTATAATACAAGCCTCTGACTATTATAACACAAGTTTCTAAAGGTCAATCCAGAACAATTTTATAGCTAGGCATCACATTCTTATTCCATTTCCAGTGCTGTCACTCTCATTTCTAGAAACTAATCATAGTCCTAACTCACAACACTTAAAGAAAGAGAGAAATATATAAAAAACAAAAATCAAAAGAACCACATACTTAGGTGATTTCACATAAATAAACCTAACAAGAAATCCAACAGAGTCAATAGTACAGTTTGGGACCCAGCCTGTGCATCTACTCCAAAGGAATTCAGAGCCATCTTTTGTTGACCTTAGGTCCTCTGACAGGCAACCTCACTAGAAACACAAAGATATACAAATCCTAAGCATCACAGGCTCCATCTGCATTTGGGTGGGTTGGGGGGCAGTTATTCTGAGGAAATAAAGTGGTTGATAAAGTTTTTTTTTCTTCATTATCTTATCTGAAACTGTATCTTTAACATTAAAGCATTATTTAAAATACTAAAATTCTGTCAATTTTATGTCTTAAGTATTGTTATGATTCTACAGGTTACATAGAAATGGTCACACAAGCCAGATTACTAGAACTTATATTTTAATTATAGGTCAGCATATTAGCAACCACAGATGTGTTTGATACACTATATATTTTAATGTCGCCTGTTCAAACCTCAGATATGATACAGCAAAATCTTAGTCTACTTATTGCTAACTTCTCTCTCTCTCTCTCTCTCTCT
>NW_008471495.1:0-1101 GCF_000622305.1 Nannospalax galili | reverse complement strand
CCCCCCCGCGACTATCCCCCATCCAATTTCAGGGAAACACCGGAGCCCCTTGCTAGAACTACCTGAGGCCTCCTGGTCCAGCAGGAGGGCCACCTGCAGTGTTATGTTGTACGGCTGAGGGACACCCTGCAGACTGAGGGCCCAGCTAGGGGACTCCAGGCATCAAGACCAGGGTCAGGCGCCACCTGCCCCAATCCTCTGTAGAACGTAGTACTGTCCCATTCCTGCTTGGGGTTCGGGGACAGAGTGCTGGACAAGGTGGCTGCGGGAGCAGGTGCCCCCCCCGCCCCACCGCAGCCCCCCTGGGTTGGGCGGGAACCCATGCTCTAGCTGATGGCCAAGGCCCCTCTAAGCAGTGTTGCTTGTCTGAACGAACAGTTAAAAGCAGACAGCACGCAGATGCCCTTGGGCCACACCCAGGCAAGGGCCTGAGTGACTGTGGACGATCCGGTCACCAACACCCGAGCCCCACAGGAGGAGGATCTGGGTCCCCTGCACCCCCACCCCCAGCTTCTTTTCTGACTCTTGGGGAACAGCCCAGAGCTCTTGCAGACCTCATCCCGGGCCCTGGACTTTCCTCAAGTTCTGTCTCCAAGGACTGTGCTCCACTTCCCTGGAAAGACGCCTGTAGAACTGCATTCGAAGCGTTTTTTTAACGTATGTCGCAACCATCTTAAAACTTACATGCAGCTAATTTTGTCTGCCTGGTTTCTGTATTTCCTAAATAAATCTTCACAGAGACCTAGAATTTTTCCCCATTCCTAAGTAAGCCCCAGGGCACATTTATGAGGGCGGAGCAAGTCAAACGGTGCCAGAGGGTGGAGGGGTGACGCTGCACAGAACTTGCTTCTGCCTCCAAAGGAAGGGAAAAGCTTGTGGCTCAGACTGTTCCGTCATCTGTGCCTGCTCCAGATTCTGGGCTCCAGGGCCCAGAACACGCCAGGCGTGGGGGTAACAGTTCTTCAGGCCCCATTGACAACCTGATGCTGGTAGCCTGGCTGGTGAGCACAGCTTGTCCGAGGGTGACACCGCAAAGGGAGCTTGGACGGCAGTGGGATGTGAGGAGGCATCCCTGCCCATCCTCCTCCTGTCAAGGACCCC
>NW_008471494.1:0-1101 GCF_000622305.1 Nannospalax galili | reverse complement strand
ATGCAGGCAATACACGCATACACATAAATTAAAAATAATAAATAAAATATTTCAAAAAAACATTTTGATTCCACCCATCATGTTTATGATTCATTTTGTGTATTTGTGTATCTGAGAAGCCAGATCGGAATAAACAAATTCTTGGTATTGTTTCAAATTTTGGTTCTGGCAGCTATGTGTCAATAATATCCAGAAGACAGAGGCAGAAAGAAGCAATGGTAAGTCCTGGGTCAACTTTTCAGCAGTGATTGATGTCACCCTGAGAATCTTTCTGCAGATGGTGTCGGTGAAGAGAGGGATGAGAGTATAATCCCAGCACCTTCAAAAAGGATGAAGGCTCCACTGCCTGGCGCTTTGGGATTTCCCTTTCTTTCTTGTTCTGTCTTTGCTGGTTAGCTTTGTAAGACGCCTTCAGCTTATTCCATCAAAATGAATGTCGATGTGGGTTTGGAGCAACAGGACTGAAGATTTTCTTTGTAGCATCTCTCCCTATGAAACTAGAAATAGGGACTGTTTTACAGTTGGATCCACAACTCTGGTTGCTGGGCTGTCCTCTTAGTTGCAAATGAAAGACTAGCCTGCTGGAAGAGGAGCAGCCTCATTTCCTATAAAGTGCAGATTCAAAGGCTAAACCCCAAACTAGTAAATGAGAAACTGCAAGGCTGGGACCCGGGAACCTGCTCGTGATCCGGTAATCTACCGAGGAACCCTTCTCCCTCCTCAGACTCCATGGCACTGTGACCTTTCCAGGAAATCAGAATGGCAAGGTCTAAAGAATAAGGCAGTCTATTGAACCCAGCTGGTTCCCAGCTCTGTATAAAACCCGATAGAAGGGTAGAAATGCAGAGCAGAAACAGCTAATGGTCCTGCCTCCACTTACAGGTGAATCAAGACTATTCATATGTAAACTGTTTCAGAAGAGACACTGAATAGTATGCAGTGGAAGAAAGAAAATCAGCCATAAATGCTGAAAGTATGCATTGAAAAAATAATCTACAATAGAGTAGGGTAGAGACAGCCTCCTGCAAGAAAATTAATGTGCCTGTGATATTAGGAGCTGGCACATACATTTGCATGACAAGTGTTGATCTGGTAGCAACC
>NW_008471493.1:0-1101 GCF_000622305.1 Nannospalax galili | reverse complement strand
CAGCTTCCTCAGAGTTCATTCCAAGAAAGGCTAGAATGGTGAATCCAGAGAAAGCTCAAACCCAAGCATTCCTACTGCATTACAGGGAATGAAATGTATGCTTAGGAGCTGGCTGGGTCCCACTGTAAACAGGGGCATCCATGTCATTCATGGAGAAGCTGAGAGAGGTTCAGTTTGGGAAGATAAAAGCTAGATAGCAGCCAGGCTGAAGTGATGTGAGATAGTTCTAAATATGTGCTTGAGTTTTGCAGAAGATTGACACCCATGGTGAAGACTTGGTGCCATACAGAAGTGATGGTTGAATCTTGGCGTGTGCTGATAGGGGCCAGAGAGAGAACGTGGTAAAAGGAAACTGAGTAAGTCAGAACTTCGGGAGTTGTGTATAGGCACCCGGGCGGGGGGTGGTGCAGGAAGAGGATCTGGGAGAGGAGGACAAGGAGGAAGAGCCTGGAACCCAAACTCCAGGAGTAGAGGTGGCCATGGGGAGGAAGCGATCACAAAGTCCAAGCAACTGGAGAGGGCAGCAACTGAAAGGTCAACAAGTTCCCAAGGCCATTGTTGGCCTCTCAGATGTAGCAGGGTAGGGTCAGGATGCAACAGTGACCCAGAAACCCATGGTGCAGGGGGGAGAAGAGGAGAGAGGTATGGGGGTTAACAGACCACAAGGCATCGATACCCAGAAGACATAACCGCCTTTACATTGTATCTGATTGTAAGTCACCATTCAGGATAACGCCAATAGCAAGAGGTAAAGATCTTTCTCAGTAAATAAAAGGAAAAAGACTACATAATAACACATACTTAGGAGAACTGAGGTATTTAGTGCCATTTCACATCTGGTGTGACTGGGACAAAACACAAAAGTGTGCAACCCGAGGGGAACGAGACATTTTTGCTGAATATCTACTGCATGAGGTAATATGGCAGATCCTGACGAAATAAGAAAAAAGGTCCTAGCCCGTAGGGGGCGCCAGTCTTCATTAGCCGTCAGTACAGAATAAGATCACTGGGAAGCCTCTGAGCGGTGCTCCCGAAATACTAAGTCCCCCTGGCCACTATCTCAAAGCGTTATGAGCCCTCATTTTACACACACACACACAC
>NW_008471492.1:0-1100 GCF_000622305.1 Nannospalax galili | reverse complement strand
TGGATGTAAAAGGAAACAAGAGATGTCATAGTCTTCCAGCGCTAATACAATCCTGTCTAGTTCCTGTTCAACTATGGCTCGGAGCCCTGGTGCAAGTCTCAGACATTTAAAAGGTACCTGTCTGAAGAAGCATGCTGTCAGGCCTTGGCATGCTCTCTTGGCACCTCCTCCTGCCATCCTCTGTCTGGTTCCCAGGGACCTCTGGTTGATCAGACCACCCCATCCTCATCAGTCTAGGCTGTCACCTGCAGCACTGCCCCATACCCCCCAGGTGACTTAGTATACAAGGATCATCTGAACACTCTTATCTTTGTTCTTGGCTAGAATGAACATGCTAAGATAAATTACATATTGACTTCAAAAGAATTACAGCTAAAAGCACCACAGATCCAAATAATTGACTTGTAACTTAATAAGAATTCTCATGGAAAATCAAAAGGAAATAAATTTGCTTACAAATTATACTTTTCAAAGGCCTATTGGGAACTAACATTTAGTGTGACAACTCCAAACTGTTGTATGCAATAAGAAATAGGTATATGCACATAATACATGCAACTGGATGGTATAGGTACTATTACTCCTAAAGTAAAATGAACAAAGGATAACGTTTTTATATAGCTCATTAGAGATGATGCAGATGTTCAGGCTTAATGTAAGGGGCCAAATCCCTGATAAGTAGACAGAACCACTGATAAGTGTGAAGATGCCACTTCCTGCTTCTTTTTGTGTGAGACGAGGGCCTAGACTCATCCCCACCCCCATCTAGAAGGGTATCTTTTCTAACTGACATGTCCAGACCAGCTTAAACAAGACCAAGTTCCAGCATGAATACATATCACTCAGCTTGAAGCTATGATTTATGTGTCTCTCTTCTTTGTTGAAAGTGACCAATCCAAACGAGGAGAGGGAACCTGTCTCATAGCACTGAGAACATTTAAAAGGCCCAAGCCTTCCTGGAGGTCTTCAAATTTTTGGGTTTCTGAATCCCCTTTCCACTTGTCAAGAGCTTTACTTTTTGCGTGAATGTAAGTATGGATGTGTTTCTCTAACAAAATTCGTTACTTGTGTCTGAGATTTCTCCTACCTTTTAATGCTTT
>NW_008471491.1:0-1101 GCF_000622305.1 Nannospalax galili | reverse complement strand
CATGGTTACACTCTGGTCCTCCTCAACCTCTGGCTATTACAATCTTTCTGCCCCCTCTTCTGCGATGGTCCCTGATCTTTGAGGTGGGGAGAGGGGGAGGTCCCATTTGTGGCTGAACATGCCACTGTCACTTATTTTCTGCACCTTGACCGGTTGTGAGTGTCTATGGTAATCTGCATCCACAGAATAAAGAGGTTTCTCTAATGAGTCCTGGAAACGACTTGTCTATGGGCAGAGCGATATAAATTTAGAGGGAAGTTTGATATTTTGTCCATTTAGCAAAATGATAGTAGTAGGTTTACCCCTGGGACCTGTTGAGCTTCCCAGCCTTGGGTTTTTCGTCAGATTTAGGCCTGTTTTGTCCCTTCAAGCAGGGCTTAAATCCAAGCAGAAAGTAGTTGGTTACCCCCATAACTTTCATACCATTATTGCACCCATAGGTATACCTTGCAATGTTGGTCATGGTTATAGTTCATGATGTTCACAGCTGTTTGATGACATTTAGCCCCAGTAGTCTGCATAACACTTTCCAGTAGTGTAAGAGCAAGTCAGCAGGGAGAAAGCTTCCTGCTCAGTACTGACTTGGTTTCCCCTGTCCTGGAAGCAATGTGTGTGGTGTCTTCAGCAATTTATTAGCAGTTTTTACCCAAATTGTGTAGACATAAACTCTCATTTTGCTTCTACTTTGCCTGAAGCACTGTTTTGACTTAAACAAAAGATGACACAGTAGGCAGGATTCATGCTATGGGCCCCTTTTCTGACCTGGAAAAACAGTGTTTATTCTGAAACCTGTGGCAAGGACTCTGGAGGGGGACCACTTTCACTCACACCATGATGTTTCCTGTAGGGCTTCTAATTCTTAAGACTCCAGTTATAGAACCACCTGGCTAAACTGCTTGGCTCCTGCATTAACAACTGTATCAACACCTAAGTGTTATGTACTAAGTATTATCATGGTTGTTTTTAAAGGTATGGGTTTTTTTCTCTACCCTGTATGTATTTAAAAATATTTTATTTATCATTTTTATTTTACATGTATGATTGTTTTGCCAGCATGCACATAAGTACACATGTGTAGTGCTCCTGGAGGCCAGAAGAGGG
>NW_008471490.1:0-1101 GCF_000622305.1 Nannospalax galili | reverse complement strand
AAATATATCGTAACACAAAGGCCAGGGTTTCTAAAGAAAATAACCTAACACAATAAGATGCAATATAACCTGAAAGAAATTTAATCTAAGAAGTTACACCTAGAGCAAACAACACAGCAGCTTCATCAGGAATCAGAGTTTCACATTATTGGGGCAGTTTTTAAAGATGTTGAGCTTTAAAACTAGAATAAAATTATTAGAAGAAATTATTCCATTTTAGGGAAGCCACAGCAATTTCTCACTATCAAAAAAGGAACCAAAGGCATTCATTCATGAAGAGAGGCAAGAAAGCTGGCAGATATTTAAATGAGGACCAGTTCAGTGCTTAGGAATCTTTAATTGGTTGAAAGATTTAGTCTTTTCAAAATGATAATTCAAGGGCAAGAGAGATGCCTCAGTGGGTAAAGGCATCTGCCACCAAACCTGACTCCTACAAGCTGTCCTTTGACCACAAATTGCGGTGAGGAAATTTGAAGCAAACAGCAGCATGGATGAAGAAGAGCAAGCAAAGTTCCCAAGGCAAGCAAGATACAGCATCAGCCTCCAGAAGAGAGGATGCAGGGTGACAGAGGACTCCTAGAGTTGGCAACACCTTCCCTCATCTTGTGTCCATTGCCCTCCTGTGCTGGTTGGGGTTAGGAAAAGCCCTTGTAGCACTGTGCTTTATGTTTTTACTTTTCGATGAGGCTACACTGACTTTGCTTTCTTGATGTGCAACAGGTAGTGCTAAATTGTATACATCTGACATCCTATAAGCAATGAGGATATGATATATGTCGTGGTACTATGTCTATTCAACCCCTTCAAGCAAATCTAGATGAACAAAACTGGAGCATTTTTTTATTTAACAGGAAAAGACCTTATCCATCTTTTCTACCCATCTTTGTTATGATCATGAACCCTAAGGGTTAACCACTGTCCCATTACCAAACCTTTCCCTACCCTAAGCCAATGTCTTACTTTGAAAATCGATACTCTGAATGTCTATGAAAGAACCTCCCTGGTTCACAAACTGTGTTCAATCTCACACAAAACCTTTCTGGACACAGTAATTTACCAACCCTCTCTCCCATGCTAAACAAAGTAGGATTTCCCACTTTA
>NW_008471489.1:0-1100 GCF_000622305.1 Nannospalax galili | reverse complement strand
TCAACAATCAAGAAAATGCCTCATAGGCATGGCCACAGGCCAGTCCACTGGGAACACTTCCTCAGTTTGAGGTTCCCTCCACCCAGGTGTGTCAAGTTGAATTTGGTTGTATTTTGAGATTTCCTCTTTCTACGGTACTGTGGTGATCCCTGCCCTCCCAGCCTGAGCAATTTCAATACAGACATCACTTATGTATTTTGAGTGATCTATAGTGTAACAAGTCTTCAATAAATTTTGAAACAAAACCAAAATAATTATAGTAAAGCTTTGCATAAATTAAAAGACTGTTTTACATATGTCATAGATTTTATTAATTTTTATCTATGTATGTGTGCTTGTGTCTGTCTGTGACTGAATGTGTATGTGCACATGTGTGGGTGCCAGCAGAGGTCAGAGGGGAGCAGACAGTCCCTTAGAGGTGGAGCTGCGCTGGGACCTGAAGTCTGGTCCTAGTGATTGAGCTGCAAGTTCTTTCCACTGCCGAGTCACTGCTCTGGTCCCTCTGTGTATTGCTTTACCATCCAAAGACATCCAACCTGACTTTTTCACCTGCAGAGTTAGCTGTACTTTAAGTTAATTATACCAAGGATTCAGGAGGTTTCAGATACTGCTTTATTCCAGATGCCCTTTCCCTCCTGTTATTAAATCAGCCTCAGATGAAGGCAAAACTTGTCTCTTCTCGTTGACCACCTGCTTTGTGTTGGTGACATCCCCAGGTGAAAGGAACCCTTTAGGTTCTCCAGTCTTCCTCACTGTACCTGTGACTTTTCCAGCTGCTGTGTCATGATACACAACAGGAGCAGCTAAGAGAGGGACGACTTTTGTCTCAGCTTCAGAGGGGAGGGGATCCGTCCCAGCAGAGAACATGGTGACTAGAGCAGCTCAGTCCGTGGTGACTGGAGCTGGTGCCGTTGGCTCATCCGTGGTGTGGACCAAGTCGCAGAGGGTGAAGGCTAGCAGCGTAGGTATTCTACAAGCTACGCCCTACCTCCCAAAGGTTCTGCATGGTCCTAAAATAAACAACTGGCTAGGAAGCAAGTGCTTACCCCATGAGCCTGCAGGCAACGTTCACATTCAGGGATCACGTTCAACTTCTGGCC
>NW_008471488.1:0-1100 GCF_000622305.1 Nannospalax galili | reverse complement strand
AGCTCCAGGTTCAGTAAGAGACCGAGTCTCAAAAGAAAAAGGTGGAGCGTAATTGAGGAAGACACCCAACATCAACCAATGGGCCACACATTCATGTGCATGTACCTGCACACACATGTGCACACACACAAACATGCATCCTACACACACACATGCAAATAGCAAATGGCTGAGCATGGTGGCACACTTCTGTAATTCCAGCATTCAGAGGCTGAGGTAGTGGATCATGAGTTCCAGTTAAGCCTGGGCTACGTGGTGAGACCCTGCCTCACAGAACAAAAGCTGTTCAGACCCTTTAAACCCATCCTGTGTCAGCAGGTATCTGGGTAGCACATGATGTGGCCACAGGCTGATACCACTCTGCACTGTTTTTGCCTGGCCTATCACTCAGTCAGTCATATTTGGAGCTGTTTCTTTTGGCCAGTCACACAAAACTGTGTAAAGGCTTTTGCTCCTGTAGACACAGCCAACTCTAGTAACCAGCACTTCTGTTGACCACAAGCCAACAGTAGATCAACTACATGTGATGGTTTAGATGTCTGTCACAGACAGCAGGGACCTCTGTCTGATAACCACACTCCTCTGAGCCACTTGCCAGTTACGTGTGCCTTCTTAGATTTGACTTGACCTGAAAAGGGATCCTTTAGTGGTGGATTAAGAACCCACAAGGCATTTGGTGCTTGCTTGGGTCTGGCCTAGCATATCAGAAACTGGAGGAGCCCTAGACATGGCCATGTAGACGTAAAGACCTGGGTTCAAGTCCCAGGGCCACCTGCTATGTGACTATGAACAAGTTGCTTCTCTCTGGTCTTCATCTTTCTTGGCTATAAAATAAGGGCTGACAGTATTGAATCTCTTAGGGTGCTTTCTGCTGTGCATGATGCTATTGGGGTTTAAAACATGATGCGAGAGCCTGGGCTGTAGTCGGGAACCTGTGAGAAGACACGGATCGGGTCAGCATCTGTCTGTATTGCTGTTCTCAATGCATCTTACACAGTGCACTCCCAGGCCTTGACCTTGCTGCCAAGAGGTCAGGACCTCAGGCGTGTATTGAGGGTGATTGCGTGTATTGAGGGTGATTGTGTGTGTGTGTGTGTGTG
>NW_008471487.1:0-1100 GCF_000622305.1 Nannospalax galili | reverse complement strand
TAAATAAATAAATAAAAAGTAAAACTTTAAAAAGAAATGATTTCTAAGGGCACCAAGATGGGGCTCAAGCCTGTAACATGTGGACCTTTAAGGAGCATTCTAGATCCCAACCATAGTTAGACTCTTCGTTCTGAATATGCCACCTCATGGGCCTGAGAACAGAATAAATTACTTCCAAACAGAACTGCCTGTTATAAAAAAGTAAACATTAGGGCTGGAGAACATGGAGAACATGGGGGCTCCATGGTTAAGAGCACTGGCCGCTCTTGCAGAGGACCTGGGTTCCATTCCCAGGACCCACATGACAGCTAATAACCACCCATAACTGTGTGATTCCAAAAGTCATCCCATACCTCCTAAAGAAAGGAAAAGGAATGGTTGGCTTCCACCCAAGATCACACTGCAAAACTGTTCCCATCAGGCAGGAGGCTGGGTAAATGCGGGTGGAGCAGAACTAACCAGGCAGACGAGCCGGCCATAGACACTCAGACTGTAGATCTGGAGTCCTAGGAAGAGAGTTTAATTTCAAGGTCAAAAGCAAAGGATGTCTAATACTCTGTGTTCTTTTTTCTTACACGTATGGAAGGGTAGGAGTGCTTACACGGTAGCACACCAAATGGGCTCTGACTCAGGGTATCGTGGTTTTCGTTACTGTTGTGTGTTCTCTGACAGACGCCAGCATTTCTGACTGTGGGATACTTACTCCCCTTCTGGGAGGCTGAGAGGGTATCTGGGGTCCCTCTACAGAATCACTCCTCATTTCTGGCTTTGAGAGTGCTCTGCCAGACTGGCAGGAGCTAGGCAACCCTGTGTCCCCTCTTCACAAAAGGTACATGGTGTTATACACACAGCCCCAAATCCCATCCCCAGCCCAACTGTCTTCCTTCGGAGGCCCCTGTGGTCACTGAGCAACATGCTGTTGCTCCGAGGAAACCTTTTCTAAATATTCCGAACACACCTTCCCAGATGTTGATTGGTAAAAAGCAAAGGCTTGTACACAGGACCCTTCTAGAAGATTCCCTGGGTCAACTTCTCAACATACTGGCCAGAGACCCCAGGAGGGCACTCAGGATCAAGGGGAGGCTGATTTGAAGATGCAA
>NW_008471486.1:0-1100 GCF_000622305.1 Nannospalax galili | reverse complement strand
TGTCTCAACAGGCAAGGTGGAAAGTGTTTGAGGAAGACACTGGACAGCAGCCTCTGGCCTTCACATGCACTCACACACATGCACAAACATGCACATACACACACATTGTACATATGCACACCCCACAAATGCTCAGAGTAAAAGTATCATGAAACCAAAGACACTAAGATAATGACTTTTGATGTTTTATGTTTACATTAGACCTTTCCAGACTATTAACCGTTCAAGAACATACAGCTCAAACACCATCACATTTGTTCCTGGCAGCAGCTTTGGATTCAGGCATGCAGGTGTGATATTTTAGAGAGGCGAGGCATTCTCCAGAGTAGCAGAACAGGCTTACACTGAGGTTTGTGAGGGATTTTGTTGTTGTTGCTCGATTTTTGTTTTGTTTTTGAGGCACGGACTCAATATTTTCTCAGCACTTTTCCAGCTCTTAATCCTCCTGCCTCAGCCTCCTCAGTGCTGGGATTACAGGCGTGTAGCACCACTCTGGATGATTCTGAGTTTTAATTCTAAATGTTTTCATGGATTCATGATGTTCTCCACACAATCTTGTCATATACTCATCAAATTGCGTTTCATAGTTGTGTAAGAAGGCAAGAGATCCACCAACCGTATGAATTTGTAGATCCTTGGAAGTGAACCTATACAGATAGTACAAATTCTCACAAACTTTGAAGTGAAGTCATTATTTTTAAAAGTTTGAGAGTTGAGCCTGTGCTCTGAGAACCAAGGTTAGTACTCTCCATCTTTAGTGAGGACCAGGGAACCCTTCTAGAATCTACTTTTCCTGGTGGAATGCAGTCATAGGCTTGGGTTATGATCAGACTGCAGGAGGCTAGCTCTAAAGGTAACAGTGGTTAAAAAAATGACGTTGAGTCAAGTTAGTGCCCCCAGACATCCCTTAGTGCAAATTTATCTACTGAGGTCTAGTCAACCTATCTAGGTTATCTCACTTTAGGAAGATCAGCTCTTCCTCACCCAGCGGTAATCAGTTGCCAGTATTTACTCAGCTAAGATTTGGGTCAGCTGTCAGTTCTATGCTAGGTTTTTGTCTGAGTTTGCATGGGTCCTATGCATGCTGACACCATTGCTGT
>NW_008471485.1:0-1100 GCF_000622305.1 Nannospalax galili | reverse complement strand
ATGAGACTAGACCCCTATCTCTTATCATGCACTACTCTCAACTGCACATGGATCAAAGACCTCAACATAAAACCTGATTCCCTGACTCCAATAGAGGACTGAGTAGAGAATACGTTGAAACTTATAGGCATGGGAAAGGGCTTTCCGAACAGGACCCTGGTAGCCCACGCATTAAGAGCAACAATTCTGTGCAGCAAAGGACACCGTCATTGAAGTGAAGACATAGTCTTCAGAATGGGAGTCATCTCGACCCACTATACCCGTATCAAAGACACAGTATCTAGAAGATACAAAGAACTCAGAAAACTAAGCATCCAATGTAAAACAACCCAATCCACTGTTGGTGGGAGCACAAAGTGGTGCAGTCACTTTAGAAATCAGTGTGGAGGTCCTTCCAAAGGCTGGAAATAGATCACGAGCCAACTCTGCCGCTCCTGGGGTTATATTCAAAGGACCATAAATGCTATTACAGATGTAACTGCTCATCCATGTTCATCGCTGCTCCATTCACAATAACCGGGAAACAGAAACAACCAGATTTCTTATCAACTGATGAATGCATAATGGAAGTATATAATACAATTACACAATGGAATGTTAAGAGCATTATAAAATTCATAGCTAAATGTAAGAATTGGAAACAGTCATGTTAAGTAAGACAAGCCAGACCCAAAAGACAAACCGCATATTTTCCTTCATATGTGGATCCCAGATTTGAGTCCTCAGACACGTGCTTCAATTGGAAAACCCACAGGGGTCAAGAAATTAGCAAGGGGCCATGGGACAGAGTGGGAGGATAGAATGCAGTCTTGTCTTTTCATTTAAGACTTTTTATACTATAAGATTATTGAAGAAAAAGCAACAAATAACAATAATAAGTGAATGTTGAGGAACTGTAAGGTTTGAGATGTTTTGTAGAGAATACGGTTTCACTCTTCATCTGTGTGGTTTTAAGTTCTCTTTGCAAATGTTAGTGTTGAGTTCTGTTTATCTTCTTTTAGTTCTCAGATTGAACTTCTCAGTTGAATCTCTCAGAATGTTAGATTGTTTGGTAGGTCTATATTTAACTGTACTGAGAAACTTCCAAATGTTTTCCGAAA
>NW_008471484.1:0-1100 GCF_000622305.1 Nannospalax galili | reverse complement strand
TGTGTGTGTGTGTGTGTGTGTGTGCTACATGTAGCATGCATGCACATGTGTCTGTGTGCATGTAGAGGTCTGAGGACAACCTCAGGTGTCATTCCTTAGGTACTGCCTACCTTGTTTCCTTTGACACAGGGTCTTTCGCTGGCCTGGAACTAGGCTTGTTGGCCGGTGAGTCCCAGGGATATACCCATGTCAGCCTTTCCAGCCATGGGATCACAAACACACACTACCATGTTTGACATTTTTTTCTTTACCATGGGTTATGAGTATCTACCTCACAACAAGCACTCTACCAACTGAACTACCTCCTCAGACCCTCAAAAGAATTCTTTAAGAAGGAATCTAAAATAAGCCTCTCTTGACCATTTTTTCCCCTGTCCTCTAGCCCCAGCTGGGAAAAATTTGTCAACTGCTCTTAGATTTGCTCAGCAAATAAATACTGGGCATTCTTGATGTCCCAGACCCTGCTTAGCCCAAAGATGCATGAAAGCCCAAGGAAAAGAATCTGTGGAGGTGATGCAGCTCAGATTTCAGCAGGCAAGTGCTAGGGAGACTCTGGAAGGCTGATAGCTGGCCTTAGAGATAAGCTACAGGCAGAGACAAAAAGGTGCCAGGCAGAGAGGTCATCAGTGAGAAGCAGCAAACAACATCCCATGTCCATTTGTAGCTCTGCCAGGGAGGACGTGGCCCAGCTGAGCTCTGAGCTCGAGTTCAGCCCAAGATGAGGCTGGAGGGCAGGCAGGGACAGACCACCATGCCTCAGGACATGCGAGGGAATCTGGACTTCCTCTAAAAGGGAGCAGGCAAGTCACTCATGCAGAGGGTTAAAACCTTGCAATGACTCGATGTCTAGGTTTTCATTAGGGTAGTAACTTAATTAGTGTCATGTTTTCTCCAAATCACATCTGGGCTGGGAAGATGGTTCAGTGAGTAAAGGCACTTGTCATGTGAAGTGAGGACCTGAGTTCAAATCACAGGAACTCACATTAAGCTGGACACAGTAGTATGGATCTTCAATCCCAGTGGTCCTGTGAGGAGATGGGACACAGAGACAGAATTCCTGACTGTCCCAAACAAGGTGGAAGGCAAAGATAGTAGCTACC
>NW_008471483.1:0-1100 GCF_000622305.1 Nannospalax galili | reverse complement strand
CCCTGTTTTTTGTCTTTTTCAAACAGGGTTTCCCTGTACCCCTAACTGGCCTGGAACTTGCTATAGAGATGAAGCGGGCCTAAATTTCATAGAGATCTACCTGCACTTGCCTCCCTAGTGCTGGGATTAAGGCATGCACCATCACGCCTGACATATACAGATTATTAAAGAAAAAATAAAACACTTTAATGTAACATCTACATAGTTAGAGGGCCAAGACATAAAGGCAAAGTAAACCAGATCTCCCAACTGCTAATTGAATCTAAGGTCCACTTCATAAGATGGAGTTCCATACCTGATATTGTTGCCAGGGACAAGAACCCGTGGTTAGACAGGCTGTAGGGGAGAACCTACTACTATCATTCTGCTAAATAGACATAGTATTAAACTGAGTCATAACGACTTATTTCTATATCTACGTATGAGTACATCTCTCAGCTCTCACCAGAGATGTTTCTTCTTGCAGCAGATGGCAAGAGAGCTATCCACAGAGATCCACTACTTGTCAACGTGCAGAGAATAAGAGACCTCAGAGTGCTCATGCCTAAATGGGAAACCTATATGCACTCTCTCCTCCCAAGACTCAGGGATCATTGTGGAAGACAGGGTGGAAAGAGTGTGAGAGCCAGAGGTGGTAGATGAGTACAAGGAAAGTGTTTTGTCTGGGCACCACAGGGTAGTTGCACATATCAACCCACAGTGCTTATGACAGCATGCACCACATCTGTGCAAACCGAAGCCAGACAGAGCCCCAGCATGGATGTGGGAGTTGGACAAAGAGCCCCAGCCCTAGCTGTAGATTTATTGGCATTTGATGGATGTTGGAAATGGGAAAGTCTGCTTTCCTTACTGGTGTGATACCTAATAAGTTGACCAGACTCTAAGGCCTAGGTAGCAGAAACACCGGCAATAAAAACTGAACTTGTTTTCCCGAGTCCCCTTTATAGCTCCTATAGAGTTTCTGATTAAATTGCTATTTTCTGCACACAGTTTTAATAAGAATACACTTTTTCAGTTCAATTACTGTGGAAGAGATAGAACCCAGTATGCCCTATTTCTGTCAAAAACAAAATCCTTTTTTTCTTTCTATAGTTTTTTTT
>NW_008471482.1:0-1100 GCF_000622305.1 Nannospalax galili | reverse complement strand
AAGTGTTTGTTTAACCACTCCCCCAACATAACATTTATACCACTATTTCATCAGTGGGCCTTTTGAGCCAGCTGGAGATGCATAGTAAGTTCAAGGCCAGTCTGTGCTAAAGAGCACGACCCTCTCTGCTTATCTTAAAAATTAGACAATCTACATTTAAACAAATTAAGAAACATAAATGGTTTGAAGTCATGCATGAAATGGGAAATTATTTAATGTGCATGTCACTTAGAAGTTAATGAATTATTCCTTATGTTTCAAAATAAAAATGACAGTGACCATCATCAAATGTAATTATAGATTTTGGGGAAGGGGAAATAAGTATATAAATGTATACTTAATGTATGTTCATAGACCTCAAAAATGTATCATCTTGATAGGGAGTGTTCCCATGGGCTAAATTTACATTGCATCAGGGGTGCACAGGAAGTGTGTGCTCCTTTCCCTCATCTTTGTCAGGAAATATAAACAGCTCTAAAATCATTGCCACAGGGTGACAGAACCTAAGATCTCATCAGAGGGAACGTTTCATACATCCTCTCTTTGACGTCACAGTAAAGAATCCCATGAATTTGAATATCAAAGCATTAATTATTTAATATAGACAGATCCTTAGCCCAGTTAACCTAAAGAAAGAAGCAGCAAATCCAACTAAAAAAAATAGAGATGAAAGAGGAAACATTACAACAGACAAGAAAAAAATCAAGAACATTGTAAGGTAATATTTTAAAATCTATATTTCATTAAATTCAAAAATTATAAGAAATGGATGAATGCTAAAGTCATGGACACCACCAAAGTTAAGCCAAGAAGAGATCAACAGCTTAAGCAGACCTATAACGTTAAGGAAATTGAAACAGTAATATAAAAACTCACAACTAAAAAAAAAGGCCAGGCCCAGATGGATTCACAGCAGAATTCTATCATATATTCAAAGAAGATCTACAACTTATATTACTTAAATAGTTCAAAAAGATAGAAACAGATGAGGAACTCCCAAACTCCTTCTATGAAGCCAGTATCACTCTAATACCAAATCTGGTAAAGACACAATAACAACAACCAAACTATAGGACCAAATCCTTAATGAACATAGATGC
>NW_008471481.1:0-1100 GCF_000622305.1 Nannospalax galili | reverse complement strand
GTATGAATAGAGTTAATTAAATTGAGTGGGGGGCAGTGGGAAGTTGCAGAGAGGGGAGCAGATCTAGATGCCATCAAACCATATTGTGCAAAAAACGCAAAAATTCAATAAAAATGTGAAAAACCCCCACTCGCATATAAAATAAAACTAAATAAAAGTTAAATTATTATAGTAAAGTGAGAAATTGAAACAGAGAAAGAAAAGTGAGAGAAACTGTCTAGAGTTGGGGGGAGCAGTTTTCAAGGAAGAAGTCATCAAATTCCCTTTGTCTAGGGATTTTATAGAGCAGTGGCAGAAAGCAGACAAAGGCTGAGGTAATTGCTATCGAAATTGCTTAATTCTCTGGGCTATCATGGGCTAAGACAAAGGACGGCTCACACGATCTATGCTTGTCCTCCTGGCCCAACTAAGCAGATGGTCAAGTCCTGTTCATGTGCTGCCCACCCAGTTAGGGGCAGGTGAAACCTCACCCTGTCCATCTCTGACTCCAGCTTTGACCTTGACTGCCTGTTAAGTGTGACCCTCATCACTACTGTCCAACCTTGCAGGTGCCTCAAGTGCTGCCCATCACAGTAAGCTGCCTTTGTTCTCACATTTTCGGACCAGCTTGTGGGTTTCCTGTGGTGGAGAGTTGACTCTATTTAAGCCTCCAAGCTGGAGCTGCAGTCTTTCTTGGTCACCTCATATTTATCTGCTTGTCTGTGGGGGTGGTCCCCTAGGAAGAAGCATTTGGTTAGAAGCCATCTTTACTTAAAATCAAGTCTGTTACAATTGGCTGCATTAGAAGCTACATACACATTATTTTATATTTTGTCTGATTCCTTCCCTCCCTCCCTCCCTCCCTCCCTCTTTTCCTTCTTCGTATCTTTAAGAGTCTGCCTATATAGCCTAGGCTAGCCTGGACCCCCTGATCTTCCTTTATTAGCCTTCTGAGGGATGGGATTACAGATGTGCACTAACACATCTGGTTATCTGAATTGTACTCTTACATTTCTGGAAGTAGACTACACTCAGTCAGCTGCATGTCCCTTTTTTGCCCATTTCCAAAGTCACAAATGGCATTTTCAAAGTACACAACTTTCTTCTTTTTATAAAAAAAA
>NW_008471480.1:0-1099 GCF_000622305.1 Nannospalax galili | reverse complement strand
GCCCAGTTATGCCCTCCCCAAGCTCCCAGACTAAAGGGGATAAAAGACATACATGCCCCTGGTAATTCCAACCAACGTGGTCCTGTAAGCCAGGTGCAGGAGGAGCCCCTAGACCTTGGCCTCTAGGCTACCCCACAACCCTGACCCAAGACCAGTGATACAGAGCAATCAAGAAGGATTTAAGGAATGCGTGTGTCCAAGGTGGTGTCCTTTGAATGCCATACAAAGCTCAAATTATTCAAAAGGAAAGCAGTCCCTAAATGTCTTTGTATTGTGGCCACCTCTGAAAACCCTTGGCTGGCATGAATTCACCCAATTAAAAAGAAAAGCAAACCAGCCCCAGTAGTCCTGAATCAGCCTTGTAATTTTTAAAATATTTTACTTTTATTTTATGTGTATGAGTGTTATTGCCTGTATGTATGTAAGTGCACCTGTGTCATGCGATGCCCACAGAGGTCAGGAGAGGGGGTTGGAGTCCCCTGGAACTGCAGTTATGGATGGTTGTTAGCCACTATCCATAACTATGGATGCTAAGTTGGTACTAAGAATCCAATCAGTGTGTGTCCTCTGCAAGAGCAGCCGGTGCTCTTAATGGCTGACCTGTCTCTCTTGCCCCAACCATGTGATTTTAAGAGTGAGCACTGTATCTTATGGCAATAATCACAGGGAAACTCAAGTGACGCTCAAATTCCCTCAGATATCAATGCTATCTTTTCCTTTTCTTTATGTCTTTCAAAGGAATTAGATTGGAGACTATTCCCCAGAAACCAAAAGGAGCTCTTAATGGGCCTGTTATGACCAAGACCTCCCCCCGAGGCTTTCAGGAAGGGTTCTTTCCTAGGTAGTAACTGTTCAGAGCTCTGTTATGTCCTAAAGTCACAGCCCAAACACCAAAGGCTAAAACAGCTAGGCCTGACCACTAGACTGTCCACGTAGCTCCAGAGAGGGGCCCCACAGAAGCTACAGAGGTGGTAACTGCACCCTGATGGAAGATCAGCTGCCCCCTTGTTAAAGCCAAACCTTTGGGGACTAGACAGATGGCTTGGTGATTAAGAGCACTGGCTGCTCTTGCAGAGGACCCAGGTTCGGTTCCTAGCAC
>NW_008471479.1:0-1099 GCF_000622305.1 Nannospalax galili | reverse complement strand
GCGTCACTTCCTATTCACCTCTCAGTAACACCATCATATTCTGTATCCATCACAAGATTAATCCATTTATTAAGTCAGAGCCCCCATGATCTAATCATCTCTTGAAATGCCATCAGAGACACAGAAGTGTCCTTTAATAATCTCTTAGACTTAATCCAGTCAAGTTGACAATGAAAATTAACTACCACATCATATTAAATCATAGTTGACTTTCTGTGAGCGTGTGTGTGATTGTCTGTGGGCAGGTACATACGACTGTGCATCCAGAGGCCAAAAGTGCCAGGTGTTCTTCTCTACCACCCTCTAGGCTGCCAACCAGCAAGCCCCAGCAATCCTCCTGTCTCCTCTCCTCACTCCATGCTGTGGTTACAGGTGTAGGCAGGACCACATCTGGCTTCTTATGTGTGTGCTGAATTCTAAACACTGTCATTATGCTTGCATAGCAAGGACTCTTAGTTGTAGAACCATTTCTTCAGCCCCATAGTTGACTTTTTGTGTCTGGATTATTGATACAATACTTTCGAGATTTAAGTTGCGGCACTTTTGAAGCTGAATAATATTCCACTGTATATATGTACACCACAGTTCATCCACTGATGGATGTTTGGTTCATTTTTCTCTTAGCTATTATTAATCATCAACAGTTCTATTGTAACGTTCAGAAATTTTCTCTAAGATATGTTTTAATATCGCTTGAATCTATATATCTGTATATATACCTGTGAGTGGAATTGTTGATGCTTGTTTTATAGTTTCACATTTCTGGCTTTGGGGAAGTGTTGTTGGGAGGTTGTTTTGTTTTGAGATAAGGTCTCATGGAGCCTAGGCTGTCCTCATACCGCCTGTGTAACCAAGGATTGCCTTGAACTTTTGAGCCTCTGCTTTCACCTCCCAAATGCTAGAATTAAGATGTGTTACCGAAACCCAGTTTATGTGGTGTTAGGAGTACTAGGTTTCACCTTACAGCTTATAGTTTATCATCAAGGGGAGCGAGATTAGAAGCTCAGGGCAGGAACTTGAAGCAGAGTCCATGGAGGAATGCTGCTTACTCAGCCTGCTTTCTTATATAAGTCAGGACCACCTGCTCAGGTATGGCACC
>NW_008471478.1:0-1100 GCF_000622305.1 Nannospalax galili | reverse complement strand
TTTTTTGAGACAGAGCCTCTCTCACTGAGCCTGGAGTTCACCATTTCATCTAGACTGATTGGCCAGAAGGCCCCAGACACCGTCCCATTTCCACTTCCAGCCCTGAGGTTACAGAAGCATCCCAGCTTTTACACAGGTGCTGGGGATTCAAACTCGGATCTTCATGCTCGCACAGCAAACACTTCACCCCCTGAGCCATCTTCTGAGTCCCTCAATTATTACTTAAAATCAGAATGCTTTTCTTAATGGGGGACTCTGTGGGCTGTTAAGGAACTTCCTAAGCCTTCTTACCAATGTTTTCCATTGCCTCAGGGCTTATTCCGTGTCAGGCACTATGCCATGTGCTTTATTTGTTTATGGAGTTATAACTTGCCTCTTATTCATGCAGTGACTCAACCCACTATAGTCCCATCAGTGTCATAAGTGGAAAGCTTCTGAATAGCAGAAGATAAAGGGAGTAGTTCCCTTTGCAGAGAATTGTTTGTATCTTCATATCTTGAAACTGGAAATTTTTTTATAAAGATTACTTCAAAGAATAAAGTGCAACATATTTTATATTCATAAGAAATGGGGTTAAGGCTTGTTTATTTAGAGATTCCATGTCAGGCTCAAAGGTAACACACATGAGAATGGTGTGCACATACAATGCCCTAACAAAATCTGTCATCCTGTAACATTTCAGGATTGTTGTTGTTTTCTTGCTTGTGTTGGTTTGTTTTCTTAAGATGGACTCTCCTTGTATTGTTCAGGCTAACCTCTAACTCCTGGGCTCAAGTAACCCTCCTGCCCCATCCTTCCAGTAGCTAGGACTACAGGTTCATGCCACTGTAGTGGGCTCACTTCAGACTAGAACATTGGCTGGGAGCTGGGCTGCGGCTAGGTCGTTAAGCACATCTTGGCATGTACATAGTCCTCAGTTGGTCCCCAGCACCATAGAGACAAGACAAACAGACCAAAAGATAAGCTAAGCTGTTTCCCCTGAGCATCGGTACTGGAATACAATGACCATTTTCATGTTTTATTTTAAGTTATTTTCAGAGCTGGAGAGATGGCTCAACATTAAGAGTACTGGCTGCTCTTGGAGAGGACCCAGGTTCAGT
>NW_008471477.1:0-1100 GCF_000622305.1 Nannospalax galili | reverse complement strand
CCTCACATCCTGCTGTGTTTTTTTAAGATCATTATTATTTTTCCTATTTTTTTCTAGCTCTACCACATTACATTTTGTGGCTATTACTCATATATTTTCTCTTTCTGTTCAACACAGCAATTTATCAAGTTTGATAAGTCATATTTTTACATCTTATAACTTCCTGAATTTTTTTTATTATAAATTCAATAGTTCCTCCAAAAATATTTTCATTATGGGATATTGGTGGTATAACTTTTGAGTATAATAACACTAAAATCCATTCTATTTTGCTCTTATATTTTAATGCTAATATTCTGGATGAAAAATCTTACATTTAAATTTCTTCCAAGACTTAAAAATGTTACTTAGTTGTGGTATTCAAATCCAGATATGTTAAGCAATCTAATGATGAGCTGAGTCTTGCTCTTTTGTAGACCTGTTCTTGCTGGCTGAAAGCAGTTGGAGGTATCTTGCTGTCTTTGAGAGTCTTAAATTTACTACGTGTCTTTGTAGGATTTAACTTACTTCTCACAGTATGAACCTTTAAATCTGAAGTCATATTTAAATTTAGGTTACTCTTTTGTTATTTTCTAATACATTTTATAGCTTAGGTTTTAATTTCTTGAAGGAATTCAACTGGTATATTTTATGATCTGAATGTTTATGTTCTCTGTAAGTCCCCCTTTCTAAGTTAATGATATTTGGAGTATTGCTTTGGGGTGAGGGCAGAGATCTGCTGCATGTATTTTGAGCCATTATAAACTAAGCCCAAGAGAGATCCCTCGCCCCTTCCACTATGGGAGATTAGAATGTTAATCCAGATGTCCATCAGGAAGAAGTCCCCTACTAGACAATCTTCTTGGGACTTAAGTTTGACTTTCCTGCCTTCAGAGAGAAATAAGTTTCTGTTTTCTATAGAACACCTATTCTATATAATTTTGTTATGGCAGCCCATATGGATTAAGATTACATTTCTGTTCACTTAAATAAATAACATTCATTTCAATTTAAATTAAAATTTAACTAAAAATTCTTATACTTCTTACTTTGGCTTGTGAACCTATTGTTTCTTAATATTTTTTGATTTATTTATTTTTGGTTTATGTAAATGAGTGTTT
>NW_008471476.1:0-1099 GCF_000622305.1 Nannospalax galili | reverse complement strand
ATTTAGAGGAGGGAACTTGTGAAATTTCCATGTGCACATGGGTAAGTTAACTGCTGATGTCATATGCTAACCAAATACCAGTGACTGGTGAGGTCATAGAGCTTATAGAAAAACATATTACTTCCATTTTCCTAAATCAGTATTATTTCTAACTTCATTTTAAATACTTATCCTTATGCTCACAAATAAGTGTGACTCTCACCCCTCATCAAAGAAGCTTCTTTTTGCAACTGATGGAGACTATCACAGAGAAATAGAATTGTTCAAAACACAGGGAATAAGTGACTGTGTGGTGGACATCCACAATGATAACTCTACAGTGAAACCCCTACCCCTAAGGAATCAAGTTAATATTGTGAGACGGACTACAACGTCAAAATGAAAACATAGATTCAACGCAATTAGTATTAAAAATCTAATGGTATTATTCACAGAAGCACAAAAAAAATTTAAATTCACGTGAAACACACAGAAACAGAAAGAGAGCAAGAAAGAGAGAGAGAGAGAGAAACACAAGAAAAAACAGGAAGAGCCAAAGGAATTCTAAGTAGAAATTCTAAATTCTAAGTACTAGCAGAAATACTGTATTATCTGATCCAGCCCACACTATAGCACCTGCATTACAAAGACAGTATTGCACTGCCACTAAAACAGACTTGTATTCCACCTAACTGTGAGGAAAGACACAGTAATGAACCCTCACAGCTATGGACAGCTAGTTTGTGACAAGGATAACAAGGCGTGCAGTGACAGAAACAGGAGCTTGTTTAATAAACAGTGCCGGAAAACCTGGGATGTCCACCTGCAGGTGAATGAAAGTAGACCCGTATCTCTCACTCGGCCCAAAAGTCAATGCAAAGTGGGTCAAGAAGCTTAAAACCGGAAGGGCTGAAACTGGGAGAGAAAAACACGAGGAAGACACTTCAGATTAAGGTCAAGGAGAAAAGCCTTCTGAATAGAAGCCCAGTAGCATGGGAAAGTCCCCAACAGTGACAAATGGAATGATGTGAAATTGTGAAGCTTCTGCACAGCAAAGGGAAGTGTCAGTCTGGAGGACAGACGTCTGCAGACTGGGAGAAAAAGTTTGCCAGCTAATAGT
>NW_008471475.1:0-1099 GCF_000622305.1 Nannospalax galili | reverse complement strand
TTTTGGTCTCTTGCCCTGGGCTCTCATGATGTCCTTCACTGTGGTCTCTGGCAGTGACTGTCACCTCATGGACCCATTTGAGTGCGCACACATGCTGATTTTCCCATGTGCTAGGTTCCAGACGCTTTTGGCTTGCAGCTCTTACTCCTTGGCCCATCCTCTTTGGTTTGTTTCTTGCCCCTGGGGGGTTGAAGACATTTCACTGGTGAATTTAAGACCTGGGATTATCTTTCCTTCTGTTGGGTAAGGCCCAGCCCAAGGTTACCTCCACTTACAAACTGTAGGCTTATCCTCCAGCCTCAGCTGTGCGTGGCTTTTCCTGGTGACTCAAAGATGGGCCAGATTGGACCTTTTTTTTTTTCTTTTACTTTTGTAATCAACTAATACAAATTTTACATACTTCTGTGTGCAATATAGAATGTTTACATTAGTCAAATTAGCACATGCATGATCTCACATATCATTTATTTATGGTGAGATCATATAAAATCTCTTATGTTTTAATTAGATAATACTCTATAATCTGTAATCACCATGTAGTACAATAGATCTCTTGAACTTATTTCTCCTAACCTAAATTTTGTAGCCTTCACCTGACATATCCTCAGACATCTCCATCCCCAACATCTGATAAACTACCTCAACTACTTCTATGATGCCATCTTTAGCTTCTATGTGCAAAGGAAGATTTGACTTCTGTGCCTGTTCCTTTTTTCTGCTTAACAGAATGACCTTTAGGTCCACCCATTTTGTCCCAAATAATAGAGTTTCTTTTCCTTTTGTGGCTGAATAGTATTCCACTGTGGGTATGTACCACAGTGTATTTTCTTTGTTGGATACTTAGATTGACAGATGTCCTGGACATTATAAATAGTACTGAGATGAACATGGGGGTGCAGCTATCTCTTTGACATGCTGATTTTATTGGGGTTGCTGTATCATATAACAGTCTGATTTTTAAGCTTTGGAGGAAAGGGCTAGGCTTTTTGCTACTTATCTATACCTTGCTTCGAAGCCAAGTACTGCTCTTCCTCTAACTCTGTCTTTCCCTTTTTTTAAAAAAATTATTTATTTAATAACCATATAATTAGAAGAAGCA
>NW_008471474.1:0-1099 GCF_000622305.1 Nannospalax galili | reverse complement strand
TAGTCAGGCCCCAGACATTTATGAAATCATTCACCTGCAAAGGGTCATGGCACACACTCTGAACAGCCAGGATTTTTGTTAAATCTATAGATGTCTGCCAGAACTAAGGATGTTTGCATAAAGGGCCCAGCACAGCCCAGAAACACGTCAGCAAGGAGCCTGAGGCAGAGAGATGCTGATGACTCTACAGAAGCAGGCTCCAGGATTATAAAGGGCCTTTCATGTCTTTCCAAGGTCTAGAGTTTCTGCCTTTTCCTGTAGGCAAGGGTGAACTATTAGGCTGCTTTGCACCTCTGCAGCATGGAGAAGTGGGAAGTTACTGCAATGCTTAACCCCTCCCTGTTAGGTCTGATAGAGGGGTGGGGTAGATAGACTGCTGTGTCTCCGCACTCAGTGGCAGGATCCTGTGATGATGCAAAAGACAAGGGTAGAAGACAGCTGCCGGAGAGGATGGTGCTGCCGGATGTCTGCCTGTAATGGACCTGTGGGTCATGGGCGTCTTCTAAGAACCAGGAATAACTGCAGGCATACTGGCAAGAACTGGTCACTGTGTTGACCACATTGCTGAGTCTTTACTGTAGCCCTAGCTAAATGAGGGGAAACTGAGACATGAAGGTAACTGCCCAAGTGTGTGAGAAGGCTATATCAGAGCCCAAGCCCATTTCACACAGAAGGTTTGGACTACCATGGGACTTTGAGGGGCAGGTTGGGCAGATCCAACCAGACTCCATTTGCATTAAGATCTAGGGGGAAGAAGTCATTAGAGGGAAGACATGGAAGCAAATGAAAGGTCCCCAGACAGTGGTTGGGAGCTTGAGTTGTCTAGCCCACACCCCATCCCCAGGGACTTATACTGGAGCCTTGAATTGAGCAGATGGTAAAAGCAAAAGGCCTGTTTCACATGTGACAAGCAGGTGAGGGGTAGCACACTGGTGGCCTCAGGAGGGACTGGAGCACAGAGGATTGAAGCTGGGTGGCTATACTCATAGTGGGTGAGTGGGGTTAGGTGAAGCCATGTTGAAGGGGTTTGGACACATTGGAATCCTCTAAGATGACTTCAAGGGCCAGT
Organism: Nannospalax galili; assembly: GCF_000622305.1. Classification (NCBI taxonomy): domain Eukaryota; kingdom Metazoa; phylum Chordata; class Mammalia; order Rodentia; family Spalacidae; genus Nannospalax; species Nannospalax galili. Next base: position 30 of record NW_008471474.1, on the reverse strand, counting down.
TACAGGCAGCCAAGAGGGTTTTTTTTTTTT
>NW_008471473.1:0-1099 GCF_000622305.1 Nannospalax galili | reverse complement strand
TGGGGCTAGAGAGATGACTCAGTGGTTAAGAGCACTGGCTGCTCTTCCAGAAGACTCGGGTTCAGTTCCCAGTACCCACATGGTAGCTCTAACACCCATCCCTAACTCTGGTTCCAAGGGATCTGAAGCCCTCTTCTGCCCTCCACAGGCACCAGGCATGCACAACACACTCATACACACACAAAGAAATCTTAAAGAAAAAAGAAGGCACAAAGTAATGCCACAGAACAAATGGGTCATTTCTAACACTACTCCATGGAATAAAAGCAGTAATTGGCATTTCTTTTATGAGCATTAGATCTCGATTAGCTACAAACACCTTACCTCTTACAGAACTGACAGGTGTAAGACCAAGTGAAGAAGGAAAACCTCCGGGTTCGGCAACAGAAGCAGAGCTAAAAAATACAAAGTTAAAACAGGAGAAAGAAGTGGGGCCAATCCCTCCTGGCTCCTGTGGCTCGATCTACTTCATGGTCATCTAGGGTCTGAGTCAGGGAAAGTTTTATAGACAGCACGCAAAGAGAATTCAGAAACCCTGTCTTTCTTTATGTTTGGCTCAGATTCTCTTTAATGACAGTTCTTCAAAAGTAATAAAGGCCACCTTCTCAAGCATCTTATGGCCATGGGATCAACCTTGGGAACTCCTGTTTCTCAGACATGCTCTCTTCACTGACCCTTTGAAAGCACAATGACTTGCGTGCACATGGTTTTATGTCATACTACAGGCTTTTATGGTGGTTTTTAAACCTCCCATTAATTTTGCCACGGGAGAAACAAAAATGCCCTCTTGTGAGTGAGGAAGATCAGGGATCAACCTAGACTATAAACATCTTGCCTCCTAAGGTCCCTGGCTAGCACAGAGGCCTCTTAGGAGACCATGCCTGGGACTGGCCATTCTTGTACCATTCAACTTTAAACAGCTCTACCTTTCCTTTTTTCAGGGCAGTGTAGACATCCTTATACTGTTGGTATTTTTCCAGCTCTGCTTTCACCAGGACCTGACGAATATGCATAACTTCCTCCACAGTAAGAGCAAGGCATTCCACTGGGTAGCAGAATTCCTCCTGAAATTCAAAATGCCACATGAGTAAGAAACACC
>NW_008471472.1:0-1099 GCF_000622305.1 Nannospalax galili | reverse complement strand
ATCACAATGGTCCACTGTCACAACATAAAGACACAGTGTCTAAACACAATTCATTATTGTTTTATAAAAATGATCCACTGTCCCATCACAATGCTCAATTGTCTAATCAACATTCTCAATTGCTTTATCAGTATGCTCATCTGCCCCAACACAGGCCTCCATAATATCACATTGCTGAACTATTCCACCACAAAGATCTTCTGTCTCATCACAATGATCTACTGTTGCATCACAATGATCCACTGTCACATCACAATGCTTCACTGTCTCATTACAATTCTCCATTTATTCATTACAAGTCTATAATCCCATCACACTGCTCCTGTGTTTCTTCACAAAGCTCATCTAGTCCATAACAATGATCTTCTGTCTTATCACAATGCTCAAAAATTCCACCACAGTGATCCTCTGTGATCATATTATAATGTTCCATTTTCTGATTGAAAAGCTCCACAGTATCATGACAATGTTTCAGTCATGATCCTCTGCCTCATCTTAATGCTCCATTGTCTCTTTAAAATACCCATTGTTACATATTGGTCCCAGGTACCAATACAATTCTCCACTGTCTCACCACAGTACTTCATTCTGCATCACAGTGATTTACTCTTCCAGCACAATGCTTCATTGTCTCATAACAAAGCTCTATTTTTCATAGAATGGTCTACTGTCCAATCACAAAGTGAGAGTATCTCATCAGAATGCTCCATTTCCCAACACAGTGTTCAATTTTTCCTTTACAGTGATCCAGTAACCCATCAAAATGCTCCAATATCTCATGGTAATACTCTATCTTCAAAAGATATTTTGATCCATCACGATATTCTACTGTCTCATTACAGTGCTCCATTATTCCATCACAATGATCTCATGTCTCATCCAAATGCTCAATTTTCACATCACAGTTCTCTACTGTTTCATCACAATGGACCACTGTCCTTTACAATGTTCCACTGTCTCATCTCAGTGCTTCACTCTTTCATTAAATGGTCTACAGTCTCATCACAATGCTTCACTATAGCATCACAATGATTTTCTGTCTCGTCATAATTTTGGTGGTTTTAATGAAAATGTCCCCCATAGGCTCCAAGTATTTGGA
>NW_008471471.1:0-1099 GCF_000622305.1 Nannospalax galili | reverse complement strand
AGGAGACAGGGAACAAGGTACATGGGTGGTATAGGAGGGAGGGTGGGGAAAATGGGGATGCTTGGTCTGGGGAGGGAAGAAGGAGGTTGGATGTGGAGAGAGAAGAGAGATGAATGGATCATAGCATGGGAGACAGAGGGAAATTTCGTTGCTTGTAAACCCCTGAGAAATATTCACAAGTTATCTGAACAGTAATGCAGTACACGTGTATACCTGGGAGCTGCATGGCAAGGAGTACAGTGTCAGAGAGAAGTGACCTCCTTCTGAGTGGTTGGTCATAGTAGTCCAAGAGATTCCCAAAATACCAGAGGCTATTGGCTGAGCCCTTGGATATCTCCCAGAACTCAAAGGTAAGACCCTACCATTGAAGACGAGTTATAATTCCGACATAGGACTTAGAACAATGGAGCAGGAAATGACTCAGAAGCCTTTTCTCTGAAGACTCACTCTCATAGTTCTAGAGGATACTGCTAAGGAAGAAAATTCAACCAATGGTCCAACCCAGACCTAAACCTGAAAAAAACAATGACTTGCACAGCAAACTACCTCTATTTGTACAGTAGTGGCATTGTTATCTGGGTGGTGGGAAGGATCAAGAGTCATCTAATTAGATTTAAATCCCTCTCCATGGGAGTGAATTCATAGGTGGCACTGTAATTATAGCCCAAATATACATGGCTGGAGAGGTCATAGATCCTAGAGGAAACCATACTGCTGTCATGTCTCTAGACAGATGAAGTTTCTTACCATAATCTAAATATATGGAACCTTATATTTACAGACAAATATACAGTACACAACTCATCAAAGAATTTTCTTTTTGCAACAATTGGAGGCTACGGCAGAGTTCCACAACTGGTCACATATAGAGAATATATGTCTGAGAGATGCTCAGACCTAGGTGACATATATACAGTAAAACACCTACACCTAAAGCTCAGGAAATACAGTGGAACAGGGGGTGGAGAGAATATTGGTGCATCCCTAAACTCTCACCAGCACAAAGTTTTCTTACACAACAATGTGTGATGAACACAGAGGGCTACAACTGGCTAAGTTTTAGAGAATAAGAGACTGCAGAGTATGTGTCCCTGGATAG
>NW_008471470.1:0-1099 GCF_000622305.1 Nannospalax galili | reverse complement strand
TACTCAGTCGCAGACCTCCCTGACCTCTCAAAACATCCCCACAGGGCAGCCAACTCTGTGCCACTCCGGATTTGTAATGTAAACTTAACAGATTTATTCACTTGGCACTAAGTAGCAACAAAAATCCATCTTCCTGGCATTCTGGGCTCAATCTCTCAGGTATTTGAGGAGGAATTTCATGAATTTGACTGTGGCTTGTTGACCTCCAGAGGGGTCATCCAGATGAAGTCATGGTGACTTACTGCCCGGAGCAAAACAAAGACTCAGAGTCAGTTGCACTCCCAAAGCAGGAAGGACACTCTCCTGCCTGGGCAGAGTTAATGAATCTAGGATTTATGTTGTTTTGTAAATACTATCAATACAGTGTTCAGTGCAGCCACGGATCTGGATTCCGCTTCTGCGAAGCTAGGTACAGATGCTGCTAACTATAAGGAACTTTCTGTTCAGTCCATCTGTACCTCTGGCTTGGGCGACTTCTCTTTCTAGGCCACTGTCCAATAATGCTAACCATTCCCATGGCCTGGGTGGCACCTCTCTCTAGTGGCCTGGGTGACTGACTCAGACTGAGGCAGATTGAGGCGCTAACCCAGCAGACCTCTGGTTGGCACAGCCTGCAGAGTGCTCTCCTGCTTGCCAGCTCTGACTTGCATAACTGACCTAGGTTTGAGACAATCAGCCAGGCACAGTGTAGGTGGTAATCAAGTATTCTGTACCCAAAAACTTCTGGACCCCACTTTCAGAAAGCCCTGGTCCTCTCCAGACAATCATATCACGGAAGCAGAGAGGAGAGATGAGACCCAATATTCTCATCTACCTGTAGAGTACGGGTGCCAGCCCTGGGGACAGGCCCTTTGCCACCCCTGTGGGCAAGTTCTTTGCTACCCCTGCAAGGGGCTGGGGAGGATAAGGTGTCACACTTGGGCAGAGGAGCCCAGAAATCAGGACATTATAACCAGGGCTGAGATAGTTGCTGCATCTGTCTGGAAGTTATCAAGAAAGTTGCCCAGCAACCAGATTGATGGCCACACAATGTGACTGCAGCTACCAGGACCGGACTGCATTCAGGGCGTGTCACTGCTGCAGGGATGCTCATTGTCCT
>NW_008471469.1:0-1099 GCF_000622305.1 Nannospalax galili | reverse complement strand
AAACGGAGCACTCATACCATACACTGTAACAAAACTTTTGCAAGCGTGGCCTTCTCAAAGTATCTTTTCGTTTATTTATGGTGTTTTCATTTTATGTTTTCAGGCCATGGTTGTCCGCAGGTGACTGAAATCACATCTATGAAACCCAGTGGGGGGCTGGGTGCTGCTGTCTCTGCAAAGCGAATACATCTACACCAGGAGATGTTCAGGAAACTCAGCCCCTTTGGAGAAATCCTCTGACCATCCAACCACCCTAAGAGGATAGATAGATAAAAACTGCCCCAGGTGGGTTAGCAGAGATCAGTAGAAAAGCCAGTTAAGTCAGTTGGGCGCTGTTCAATACACATTCCGATACAGAGTGAAGATTAAACAGTTGCTAACTACAGACCTTCTAGGAGAAACCGCAGAGAATTATCTGTGATGTTGGGTTATCTCAAGATTTCTCAGGTAGGTCACAGAGGGTGCAAACACAAAGAAGAAAGTTGATAAACTGAATTACTTTAAACTTAAATCTGAGCTTTGCAAAGAACACCATTAAAATCAAAAGATAAGCCAGACTAGGAAAAAATGTTGGCAAATTAGACATCTGAAAAGGACTTGTACCCCAATATTTAGGGAGCTATAAAACTCAATTGTAAGGAGATAAACAGCTGCTTTAGTCTGCATGGTAAAACGTTTGGACAGATGCTTCCCAAATAAGGTACTTCCCATAACATAGCATGACTTAGTAACAAGCACTAACCACTGCTCAGTGCCACTGGGTCCCCATGAGAGTGCTCAACCCAAGAAAGGCCAGACACACCCAAGTGACAGGAAGGTGGTGGGACTGCCACGTTCACCCCTCACAGTCGCAGCTATTCAACTACTTAGGAAGAGTTGTTGGCGATTTTGTACCGTGTCCACCAAAGCACAACTCTCACCTCACATGAGATAAGAGATGGTTTATTCTAGAGTCAAATATGAGTGGCCTTGGCCTGAGAACACAGATTCGGGGTACCCCAAATTGCATGTTCCAACATGGTTTCATGAAGTTTTTATAGTAACAGAACAAAGTTGTAAGTCAAGACACCTTTCAAATACATTGGTGGCAACGTCAGAG
>NW_008471468.1:0-1099 GCF_000622305.1 Nannospalax galili | reverse complement strand
AAAAAAAAAGTCATCTGGCCTAAATGCCCCTCAATAAATTGAGGACTGAGTCTTGGTGGTCATTTAAGTTCCCAAATTAGATCTATTACCGAACATAGTGGTGAATCACAGCTTGTGTTCCAATCCAGGATCAATCCATTGTCCCCAGTAAAAGAATTAAAAGAGCTACATTAACTGTGCAAAACAGAAAAAAAGATTTATTCATTGTGGACATATTGGAAAGAGGGTCAAAGAGATCCACAACCACATACCATCCCAATCTATCTTCAGGGTCCTAGAGGGGGACTAAAGCTTAAATAGAACACCAAAGATAAGCATTTCAAGGCAGTCCAGGTCAATATGTGTTCCCACCTGTCAATGACCTGTTATCCTCTGGGCTTCATTCTCATCCTGTAAAACGATCCGGCAAGCTGTTAGAACTGTGTGAAATGTCTTTCCAGGAGGCAAGTTCTCCTCTGATTGGTACCTTTTATTTCTCCCAGATTTCTTTGAGGTCCCTTCTTTCGATACTTTAAAATATCTTCAGTTCTGCCAGGCTGACTACAGCTGCTCTACAAGGAGATTCACCATGTACAGCTGTTCTCCCTCTCTGCCCTGAGAAGAAAAGTTTCCTTGTCACCTGTGGATCCCCTACCAGCAAAGGGACCAAAAAGAGCAGAGCCAATGTAAGACTCCAGCAAAGGGGAGACATGCAGGTGTGTTTGTAAAGGAAGGTGCAACGACCCACCCAACGAGCCTTCTTCTCCCCACAGTGGGGTATAAAGTCAGGCTCTCCTCCAATGCTCACTACCTTCTATCACTATAAGACCCTTTGTGATCCTGGCCCTTGTGTGAGCTGCTGCTGAGTGCCATGTCTTGATCAGGTCCTGTCCTACCCATAAACTGAAATAAATGGACTGCACCATCACTGCTGACTCTCCTACCTGCATTCCCACCCCCAGCATCCCCCTTTCTACTTTCTGGGGCTCTCGGTATTCACCTTTCTCTCATCTCCCTGAATTAACTATCAGCACCAGCTTTCATAGAATTCAGGACACAACATGGACTGGATTCAGGCCATCATTGCTGCCAACTGAGGGCCCCCAGTCCCTCTGTAGTC
>NW_008471467.1:0-1099 GCF_000622305.1 Nannospalax galili | reverse complement strand
TGATGGCAGGAGAGAACGCGTTCCCCAGAGTTATCCTCTCACCTCCATACTTGAAGCAAGCTTGTACCCTACCCCCGCCCCCCTCCACACACGAGCACATACACCCAAAATAAATTAATAAAATACAATAAAAAATAAAAAGTAAAAATGTCTCTGGACTAGTTTTCTACGATAGTTGCAGAAATTTGTCAAGGGTCATTCAATCACTGTGCATATAATTTCTAGACATTTACTTTCAGTCAACAGCGTAAGGATGAAAACAACAAAAGCAGAATTACTGCTCCCACCTTGGAAAGAGAAACTGGAGAAGCCAGACTAAGCTTACTAAGAAATGACTCCCAAAGAGGCACCACAGCCCATTATACCATGTGGCATGTGTGGCCAATGAGGGCAGGGGGGAAGCTGTGATTCTGAGACAAATTCTTCCCACTCTCCTCAAAATGAGAAGGAAAGACTCACCCCACCACCTGGAGGACTTGATGAAGGATTCCAAGAGTTGGTGGGCTTCTGGAGCCTGTGTCTCACTCTCAAGTGCAAGTCCAGAATCTTACAAGAAGCATCTTAACACAGGAATGCTGGGTGTGGGCAAGATGTATGTCTCTGTGAGCAGTGCTGAGGTGGTGAGGGCCAACCGTTCTAGGACACAGAAACACAGGACACATAAGTTATCAGGAAAAGAAAATACATGGATTCATTATTGCATTTTCAGCTTGGCTTTCAGGGATTTGATATTTCAATTTTCAATTAACTTTAAACTGATTGAAAATTGTAGGTGGTTAAAAAGCCAAAACTATGCAACAAATGAAATTATGAATAGATTTTCAGTAAATAAGTAATTAATTATGAATTGAATAATTTTCCTGTGTCTTAATAGATGACAGATATTTTTCTTAAAATGAGGTCTTGCTATGTAGCCCAGGCTGGCCTAGAGCTCACAATCTTCCTAACTCGACCTCCCAAGTGCTGAGTTCTACCGTGGCTGTTGTAAATTCAAATTCATTATCAAATAAATTCTGAATTCAATAAAAGTGTTATGCTTATTCAGTTGTGGTGGTGCACACCTTTAATCCCAGCACTTGGGAGGCGGAGGCAGGCAGAT
>NW_008471466.1:0-1099 GCF_000622305.1 Nannospalax galili | reverse complement strand
CCTTTTTCTCATAGTCTAGACAAATAGGTAGCCTTTTATTTATTTATTTATTTATTTATTCATTTATTTATTCATTATTTTTTTAATACGTATGAGTGTTTTGCCTGCATGCATGTAAGTGCATCTCTGTTGTGCAATGCCTGTGGAGGCTAGAAGAGAACATCGGATCCCCCAGAACTGGAGTTAAGGATGTTAACTGCTGTGTGGGTGCTAAGAATCAAACCTGGGTCCTTTGCAAGAGCAGCCCGTGTTCTTAACTGCTGAGCCACCTCTGCAGCCCTAGGTGGTCTTTCTTGTTAAATTTCTCCTTACTCCTAAAAATTTTGTCTGAGAGAAAAAAATAAAAAATTATAGCTCCTTAAACCTATTAATATTTCTATTCATCTTCAGTTGAATTACATTTGGCATTTTGTTACTTAGAATTCTTTCCAAAACTTCCCATCCTATAAGTTAACATAGTTTGAAAACTGCTGGCCCTAAACTGCTTAGGCTAGAGTTCCACATGGTGGTATTGTATAGCATCTGTACTACCTATGGCACTGCTCAAAAGATGTCAGAAAACACAAATAACCCTAGACACACTGGGCCGTGCCTTTAATACCGGCACTCAGGAGGCTGAGGCAGATGGAGCTCTGTGAGATTGAGGACATTCTGGTCTACCTAGCGAGTTTCAGGCCAGCTGGGGCTCCAAGGGAGAGTCTGTCTAACTCTCCCTGCCCCCCACAAAGGAAATACAAGGGCTTATCTCATGTGATTCACTTTTTGCCAGTAATACTGTTTGATCACACAGTGAGAAATGAACTTTGAAGTTTGCCAAGGATAATGTGAAGCAGTGGAATGTGTCTTGGATGTAAGTGGGAGGAGAGGTTTAATGATGTTGGACCTCTTTCCTGTACTTATGCCAGTGTATGTGGGTTGTTTCCTGACACATTTGTTTAGATTTACCAGTGTCATGTGGACTAGAAATAGCCATTACCTATGTTAGGTGTGCACAGTTAAGAGTTTGAACTCTGAAATCATTGCAGAAATTAGAAGATAAAATTGGCAGCTCTGTGTCCTGCCTGGGGCAGCTGTGTCTCTGGAAAGTTTTGTCCTGTAG
>NW_008471465.1:0-1099 GCF_000622305.1 Nannospalax galili | reverse complement strand
AGCGCCCCGCATTTGGTACCCAAACTTGGTGGTTCCAAGTAAGATACATTTTGCCTGAGTTGCACCCCTGCCCAAAGAGTTAGGAGGGCGGAGCTCTCACCTCAATACAAGGAACCCAGAGGGAAATGGTACACTTCTGAAGGGCTGAATGAGAAGAACTATCAACCCAGAGTCCAACATGCTGGGAAAATGCACTTCAACCGTGAAGAGATTTCACATCAAACAAAGCTAACATGTGTCTCCAGCGTAGGGAGGATTAGAGCATGCAGAAGGAAGTGGTCAAGGAGTGCATGTGTATAGTCCAAGCTACTCAGAAGACAGAGAAAAGAGGACTCCAGGAAAAGGCTAGCCTGGGTAACTTCATGGGGCCTATCCTCAAAATCAAATCACCAAAAGTTTGGGGTTGGATGATAGCAATGGTGGTAAAGGGACTGTCAAAACTGTGAGAGGCCCTGGTTTTGATCCACATCACCCATCGAAAAAAGAAAAAAAGAAAGAAAAGGAGGAAAAAAGAAATAAGGAGCAGAGAAAGAAAGAGAAAGGAAGCAGTGATGGACACCTGGAGGAAAAGAAGCAGGGAGGGAAAGGGAGAAGGAGGGAGGGATGGCAGTGGGAGGGGAGGGAGAGAGGGAGGAAGAGAAGAAGAAATTCTCTAAATAGAAAGGCAGCCTCAGAGCAGGCATGTCAGAACGTGAGAATGACAGGTCCTGGAAGGACAGTGGAGGTCAACGCAACAGTGCTTAACTATCCTTTAAAATTACAAATCATATTTGATGGTGGGAACAAATGATCTCCACACCCTAAATGTACAAGCCAGCACTGCAAACCTTCCAACCTCTAAATGTGTAAGTCATGACAGAAGACCTGTGTCATGTCACCAGGAGAATCAAGTTACAGGGGGCTGTCATGGTTTCTGCCTTACGAAGCGAATGGAATTAAGTGCCTGGTTAGCAGGAGAGGAGAGGGACAAACAGACATGAGTAATGGCAACATCACACAGGAAGAGCTGAAATTCTAACAGTCTTCCACAAGCCAGAGGCCAGGCTCAGAATCTCACCTGTATGCTTTCTTATGATTAGAGCCATCTAAACAGGTCCCC
>NW_008471464.1:0-1089 GCF_000622305.1 Nannospalax galili | reverse complement strand
TGTAGACCAGGCTGGCCTTGAACTCACAGAGATCTGCCTGCCTCTGCTTGGGACTAAAGGCATGTGCCACCACTCCCAGCTCTGTAAATGTCTCTTAAGTCCATTTGACCTGTATATAGTTTAACTCTGATTTTTTCTTGTTGATTTTTCTTAATGGATGCTCTGTTCATTGATGATAGTAGAGTGTTGAAACCACCTAACATTATTGTGTTTAAGCCTATTTCTCCCTTTAGGTCCGATAGTGTTTCGTTTATAAAGTCGGAGGTTCTAACACTAGATTCATGAAGATACATTTATAATCATTATCTCTTCTGCACACTGATTCCTTGCCCACTGTATAGTGATTGTATCTTCTTACAGTTTTTATCTTTAAAGTTATTTTTCAGGTCTATAGTATATTGCTAATTGTAGGAATGACTTTTACACTATGCACATACTCTGGGAAAATTACTTTTATGTAACCTTGCAAACAAAAAGTTAATCTTAGCTTCTTTATAATGTAGACAAGGTCACACGTGTTCCTCTTATAACTTAAACCATATAGCTTTAATGCCTCATGACCCACCCTTGCCCTTAGCCCAGAACAGTATATGAATGCATGTGTGTATATGTTGCATATCAAGTGCTGCAAACAGCAGAGATTTGTTGAAAGCAACAGATGATCCCATTTGTCTTATAAATAAGAGATGGGATTAAATTGGTGACATCTGTTTGTGATTGTGTGTGCTATTCTAGGTTAGTAGAGATCAGAGGGGCAAAAATCTTCTGATAAAATAAGGATCAACTTTTACTTCTCCTTTTCACGCTGAATATACTGTTTCAATAAGGAGGAAGGCATTCTGTACCTTCACTACAGCTTGTTTTGGGTGTCTTCTTAATTTCTGAAGTAGAACCTTGTTTGGTATAGTAATCCTGATTGGCAGTTAATTTCTTCTTGAAATGTTTCATTCCATTCCTTCCTGTCATGTGATATTTTGGCTGAGAAATTCGTGGTTAGTCTAAAATGGATATCTAAAAGTGTAACTTGCTTTTGTCTTATGGATTTTAATATTCTTCTTCGGCCTTATCCTTTGGGGCTTGGCTATAACA
>NW_008471463.1:0-1099 GCF_000622305.1 Nannospalax galili | reverse complement strand
CATTCTGTCTTTTATAAGTAAAATACACAATCCTTTTCTTTACCAGGATCTGATTTCAGGTTGGAGTCATGTGACTTACTTCGCCTAATGAAATGGTGAGAGAGAGCAGGTGTCATTTCTGTTAGTTGCTGGTACCTAACCCTCCATCACGATCTTCTCTTATGATGGAGTGGAAGCACTCATTGACCTGGAAGTACCCTAACATTAAAGTATTTTGGAATGCTGAGCTGGCGCATGGAAGACAGCTTCCTCACAGAGCCTCTTAGAATCAGAGTTGATTTTATAAAGCAATAAATTAACCTTTGTTGATTTAGGGAACTTGTGTGTTATGTTAAGATTTTGGGATTGTATATTATAGCTTCATAACATAGTCTAAAGTTGCTAATTTATGTTAACACACCCCTACACACAGTTTAACTAGAAACTTAAAATGACAATTTAAATTTACAAAATTTTTATAGTTTTTTTTTTTTAGTGTGCTAAAGACCAAACCTAGGGCTTTGTGCTGAGCTAAATCCCCAACCCCTCTGCAAAACTTTTGTAGTAAGGTATTTCTGCTGGGCATGGTGGCTCACGTCTGTAATCTCAACATTCAAGAGGCCGAGGCAGGTGGATTGCTATGAATATGAAGCCAGCTGTGCCTACAGTGAGATCCTGACCCCACATTTTTTCTATGGAAGACAAAACCATATATAATCATAGGCTTTGGAAATGGTAAATAATATGTTCAGACATGACAGTGATAAATTCTAGGGTCCTTTAAATCAACCTTGATTCTAATGTAAAGATAAACCAACAAAACTGCTTCTGAGACATTTGAGGATAATTCTGGGTTGTCATCACCACTAACTGAAGTGTTAGATCTCTTCTGGATTTTTGCCTTTCAAAGAGATGTCTTTTCCAATAATGTCTCCATGTTTAAAACTAGGCTCTCCTGGGTGATTTTTTTTCCCCCATCAAAAGAGAAGAATTTGAAATGGTGAGGCAAATATTTATAGTGAAGGTCTGAATCCTGCCTTTCACATTTGGAACAATTACTCGTGCTTTACTAGAGCAAAGCACTAAGGTCAAGTGGGGCCCTTCTTTTTGAAAAAAAAAA
>NW_008471462.1:0-1099 GCF_000622305.1 Nannospalax galili | reverse complement strand
ACTTACCTACATGCAGGCAATACATGCATACACATAAAATAAAAATAAAAGAGCAGAAAATTATGGAAGAAAGCCTAACAAAATTAGACTAGGTAGATATGAAAAAGAACAAATTAGAACATCTGGAAAAGAAAAAAATGATATAAACATGTCAGTTATAATAAAACTAAGGGAAATTAGGGAATTCAGAACAGATACTACCTCACCACAGACAGATACTGAGGGAATAACGTGTTATGAGATGTGCAGGATTGGTTAACATCCTTCAGCATACACCTGCCAGGGGCTGCAGAGTTGGAAGGTCAGACATGTAATTTCAGTGTTCATCAGGAGGTGGTTCAGTGTGGAACCACACAGAAGAGGTAAACTAAACTCAGAGTTTTAGATTAGAATGTCAACAAGGCTTGAGAGAAAATGAATTGAAATGGAGTCTTTGTGAGTGTATTTGGGAAAAACTACTTGATTTTTGTTTGCTTGCTTGGTGTTAGGAGTCAAACCCAAGGCCTTGTGCCTGCTGTGCAGCCTGTACTACTGAGCTGTACTCTCAGCCAAGGGCTGGTGCTTGTGAAACTCACAGCTATTAGAAGCAAATAATAAGGACTGAAGAGGGCAAAGACTTCTTTGGGCTTTGAGATGTCTGTCAGTGGAAACTGACTTTGATTTTCTTTGCTTTTGGTGGGGCTAGGCTAGGGTCCATAGTGTTCCTTTTTGTTTGGCCACCTTTTGGAATAGTGGCCATTTATACTGGGCATCAGCTTGTGTGGTATTATCTTTAAGACTGCACAGTTTTTAAAACTTAAATCGTTTATTTGTGTGGGTAAGAGTGATTTTGTTTCAAAAATGAACTTTGGGAGTCTAAGAGAAGTGAAATTTTACAGCTTTCAACTTAAACTAACATCTATTCAAAAGAATGATCTTTCTGAGTCCTCCAGAGAGTCAGATTTTCAGTAAATTTGGATAGGATTCCTTAGAGCTAGCCAGGCATTTACCATAACTTAATATACAACTGATAATAAAGTTTAGAATTTAAAATAATAAGTTCTTGAATTCTAGCCAGGTATATTAGCTACCAGTATTACAGAAAGAGCATAAAAAAAAA
>NW_008471461.1:0-1094 GCF_000622305.1 Nannospalax galili | reverse complement strand
CATTATTATCCATTAGTATTAGTTCTCCACAGAAACAGAAGAGATGAGAAACAGAAACACAGAGAAAGGAACTTATTTCAAGTCACTGGCTTGTGACGTTATGGTGATCTCAAGGCCCACTGTCTGCCACCAGCAAAGGAGGCTGGGTAAAGCTGGGCATAGCTTCAGACAAGGGAAGTTCACAGTCAGAAAGTCCAAGAGCCGGGAGTGCCAGTTTCTAAGGGCAGGAGATGGTGCAAGTCTCAGCTCAAGCAACAGCAAACTGGCTTTCCTCTAACTTCCTGTCCTTCCAAAGGGTCTTGTGTGGTGCCTGACAAATGGAAGCGGTCTAGCAATGTACCTCCTTTTACTATCAGTTATGTCCTCAGTCCTCATGAGGGCCATCTTCACTCAGTCTTCTGGCTCAAATGCCTTTCTCTTCTAGAAACATCCTCTCAGACATACCCAGAGATAGTTCTTATACATTATCCAGGCATTCCTTAGCTCAGTCACTAGTCTGCACTGACTAGTACAGTCCAGGGAGCACTACTAACTGCCCATCCCAAATCCTGCACCTAAATCTTAACAGAGCATTACCTCAGGCTATGCAACCGAACTGGAAGCATGCGTAAGGAGAGCCTTCCAGAGCTCTTAGATTAGACACTTGCTGAAATGCAGGCAGATCCAGAGAACTGCACCTAAACGAAGGATCTAGAACAGTTACAGAATCCTAATACAAACCACAAAACCACAACTTACCATTAAGACTCTTTGTTAGGGCTGAGGAGATTGCTCAGTGCTTAAAGCACTTTTCTCACAAGCATAAGAACCAGGTGAGTGTGAAGGCCTGCCAAGTCTCAGAAAGCAGAGACAGGGGATCCACAGAGCAAGTGGACTAGCAGGACTAGCCATATCGATGAGTTCTGGGTTTGATGAGAGACCCTGTCTCATTGAATAAAATGGAAGAACAGTTTAGGATGATTCCCAACATGAACCTCAGGCCTCCACGTGAACTTGTAGCCATAAACACATGCACCCATACATACCTGTGGCCACACATGCAAATATGCATATGTGTACAACATCAGAGAGAGAGAGAGAGAGAGAGAGAGAGA
>NW_008471460.1:0-1099 GCF_000622305.1 Nannospalax galili | reverse complement strand
CTCTCTCCACAAGAGGGTGGTCTTCAAGACCCTGTTGTCCACACCACCATTTAGTCTGTGCCTGTGACCCAGCCCCACCCTGTGGCTGAGGCTCAGGGGCAATGTTTCCAGGCACAGGCATCCATTTTCCCCTGTGTATGCTGGTGATCTTGGGGCAAGTCCCACATCCTCTTTAGGCCTTAGGTTCTTCCTGTTAAGTTGGGACCAATCACTGTCTCCTTCTTAGCGTCTCTGAGAGAGTGAGTGTGATTTGCTGCTCTAAACTCCTGGGACAGGCTTTGGGACGCTCAGTGAAAAGTTGTAGCTGTCCGCCTGTGGGGCCGGGGCAAGGGGCCGGGGCAAGACCACTAGAATTTGAATGGAAACTCACCTGTCTGAGGCCAGCAGGCCCAAAGTCACACACAGATCCTAGGAAGAGGGAGCAGGCCTTCTGGGCCAGCAGTGGGGAAGGTTCTGTGGACACTTAGCTGTAGACAGGATATCCTGACCGAGACCTTCCATGCTCCAAGTTCTTCCATGGCTGATGACCCTTCCTCATGTGCCTTCATTTGTTCATGTATTACATTCATCTGCATGGAGCACGTGGCTGTGAGCCAGGACTGTCCTGAAGGCTGAGGACACAGGGTGAGCCAGACACCATGGCCTTGGCCTCTGGCGGGAAGAGAGCAAGGAAGCAGAATGTCAGGTGGTAATAAAAGCTGAGAAGGAATTAATTCGACATCAGGGGCTCAGAGAGGGAGGCTGAGGGGTTATTTTGAGGACCCCTTGTGGAGGTGGGAGCTGGGGCCCAGTGCCAACCATTTGAAGACTGAACACATACTGTTCCAGACAGAGCATGTGGGGTAAGGGTGCCTAGCTTGGGGGTGGGGTTGTAGGAACATCAGCTGGAAGACCAGTGGACAGACTACCACTGCATGAGGCCTAGGAGGCAGGAGACAGCAAAGGCATGGTGGACTGTTTGCTAAATGAAATGAAAGTTTTAGTTTTTGAGAGAGCTCCTTGTGGGGTTGGAGAGATGGCTGAGCGGTTAAGAGCACTGGCTGCTTGATCTTGCAGAGGACCTGGGTTTGATTCCCAGCACCCACGTGGTGGCTAACAA
>NW_008471459.1:0-1098 GCF_000622305.1 Nannospalax galili | reverse complement strand
CAAGTTGGTAGTGGTCAGAGTGTTTTGTCACAGCAACGGAAAGACAAACTAGGACAAGATAATTAGGGAATGATCATGGATGTGTGAGTTGTGTGGGTGACAGAGTGCTGTGTACATATGTGTGTATATATAAATGTGTGGTCCATGTACACATGTGTGCAGGTGTGCGGGGTATGTGCATGTGTACGTGCTAATGTACTGTGTGCATACATGTGTGAAGTGTATGCATATGTGTGGAGCATATACATGTGTGCACACAAGTTGCTTGCATGTGTGTGCATGTGTGGTGCATGCATATATGTGTCTGAATGTGACGTGTGTGCATGTGTGAGTTGCATTCATGTGTGTGAGGTATGTGCATGTGTATATACTGTGTTCATGCATGTGTGAGATGTATGTGTGAGGCATGTGCATGCTGTGTACATGCGTGAGGTGTATGTGCATGTGTATGCATTGACATGCATGTCAGGTATGTGTGCATGTGTGCAGTGCATCCATTTTTATACATGCATGTGATGTGTGTGTGCCTGTGTGTAAGGTGCTTGCTTGTGTGCACCTGCATGAGAGGTTCATACATGCATGTACATGTTCATATTGTATGTGCATGTGTGGTGCATGCATATGTGTGAGGTGAATGCATGTGTGTGCATATGTGTCAGGTATGTGTGCATTATGGTGTGCATGCAGGTATGTGCACATGTGTGAAGCATTGCTTGTGTGAGATGTGTGAATGTATGTAAGACTTTGTGCATGCATGAGTAGTGTACATAAGCATACACATATGCATACATAAGAGGCTTGTGCATATGTGAGATGCATGAGTGAGTGCATATGTGTGTGCATGTGGTTGTGTGTGTGTACATGTAAGATATGTGCAGTATGTGTATATGGTGCATGCATGAGGAAGGTACATGTATGTGCATGTGTGAGGAGCATGCATATGTGTGCATGTATGAGGTGTGTGCATATGTGCAAGGCATGTGCGTGTGAGGTGCATGCATGTGTGTGAGATGTGTGCATGTTAATATACTGTTTATGTTCTTGTGTGGTACATGCATGTGTTTACTTATATGTTCATGTATGTGTCAAATATGTGTG
>NW_008471458.1:0-1099 GCF_000622305.1 Nannospalax galili | reverse complement strand
CTGTTTCCAGTTGTTCTCTCTGCATCCTGTGCCTGCTTGAAGATCTGAATGCCTAGCTTCCTGATCCTGCTGCCTCCTGCCATACCTCCCACACCATGATGGACTCCTCATTCCTGAACCATAAACCTAAATAACCTCTTCCTTTTACACATTTCCTTGGTCACAGTGTTTTATCACAGCAACAGAAAAATAACAAATAAAGTTGGGTTCATTATCTCTGTTTTGAAGTTGGTGCTGGGAAGACTTGATGCTCTTTTCTGTGACTGGCATCATGGAGACCATAGCTTTGGCCTGGCCTGTTAAAAGAACTCACATGTTTCTATGCTTGAAGGTCTGTGCAGGTCTTCCATGTGCCTTGTAGGGAACCCCAGCTTCTCATCTTTCTTCAGCTTTGGTCTTCGGCTGCAGTAGTCTTTCACACTTGTAAGTGCCCCATCCTTCATCATTTTCATGCATTTATTTGCAGACAATATTTCTTGGACATTAAGCAAAGCTGGCTCTTGCTTCATTTGCAGTCTCCTTGACTGCTTCAAAACGTATTGTTGGTGTTGTCATTTGGACGAACTTTTTCACAAGGTAAGGAGTTTGTTTAAACTTTTTACCCCTTTGAAAACTTTATGAACCATTTGTGAACTGTGTTCAGACTGCTAAACTCTGGCCAGGTGTGGTGGCACGTACTTTCTATTTTGTAAAGTTTTTATTAAATTTTTGTGTCTTTCATACAGAACATCTTAATCATCTTTATCCCCCTTCCTCAGTGGCACCCTCCCATAGCTCCCCCCATGGAATTCATGCATTCTGTCATTTGTGTTATTGTGTCATATTAGTGGCCCCAAGCATCCCTTTGTGCAAGTTCATCCGTTGAGGACTAGTCCACCTATCTAGCACCACTCCTTTAAGAAGATCAGCTCTTCCTCACCCAGTAAAAACCCCAGAACTCTGGAGGCAAAGGCAGGCAGATCTCTGTGAGATCAAAGTCAGACTGGTCTAAAGTTAGCTGAGGCTACTGTCTCAAAATAATAAATTAAAAAGAACCCTAATGTGCTTTAATCCTGATAACCTGGTGGTGCTTCTTACACTCCAATTTTGTAGAAAAAAA
>NW_008471457.1:0-1099 GCF_000622305.1 Nannospalax galili | reverse complement strand
CAGCCCCTCAGATTACTGCCATTTTACAGATGAGGAAACTGAGGTACAGAGAGGTTAACTCCACCCTTGATTAAATGTAGGGGCTGAGAGTGGAGCTCAGGCACCTGATCTCAATCACTCACCATCATGGAGAACTTACTAGTTGCCTGGCACTTTAGAATGCTGTCTCATTTAATCTTCCACCCTGCCTCCAAGATTGGTGTAAATGTGAGCCTCATTTTTCGAATGAACTGAGAGACAGGGAGGTGTAGTAACATCCCCAGGACCACCCAGACTGTAAAGAGCAGAGTCAGGGCAAAGCCTGTGTGACTCGAAGTTCAAGCTGTTTCCTGCTGTCTTCAAAAAGCTTGTAGGAAAACCTAAATAACTTAATCCAGCGGTTAGTCCCTCATCTAGAACCCACAGGAGGTGGCTACCTTAAGGGGCTGTTTGGGTGGGGTGAGATTGAGAGGCTGGATGCGCAGGTTTGGCTTCATAATTTGTAGGTCCAGTGCAAAACAGAGATGTGGGTCTTAAAAAATAATTTTGAGGCAGAGATGGAAGAATATTAAACCAAGCAGGGGCCCTTTGAAACTCAGGCCCTGTGCAGCTGGTCAGGTCTCATACTCTTGAAGGCAACCCCATAGGCTAGCACCGTGGGTCATTCAGAGATCTGGTCCTGGTTTTAGCCTGAATTTCAGGAATGGAGATTTTCCCACTGATTTACACCCTTGGCCATCACTGTGGCTTTTCAGGCCTGCTCTCCCATGTCCACCCATCTTGGGTCCCCATGTCACTGACCTGCTGCTTCTGGGGTGGTTTGGGGGAAGAAATGAGTGAATGGGAACCAGTGTGTGTGGCCCACACAGCACTGGGAGGGGTGGCTTCCTCCTCTCCTGTCCCCTGCCCTGCCTGAGGAAGGGGGTGGACCCTGTACATCACAGGAGCCTTCTAAACTCTAGTAATGTTTTCTCGGGATCATTGGCGCCAGGCTGGCCTCAGTGAGACTGGACTGTCTATGCTGATCTTAGCATCTATGGTTCCTATCCTCCAGCTATGAGTCTGTCTTAGGAGGAAGTGGACTTCAGAGTTCTAGTGTGTGTGCGGGGTGAGGTGGGGG
>NW_008471456.1:0-1098 GCF_000622305.1 Nannospalax galili | reverse complement strand
GTCCTCTGCAAGAGCACTCAGTGCTCTTAACCGCTGAGCCATCTCTCCAGCTCCCCCCACAGTCTTTTAAAGTGAACCCACATAGAGGCTCATGCTTCAAAGGACATTGGGTATTGTCGTACCTGGACTGGGCTAGCAGTGGCTTCTATAGAGACCAGCACAGGTGGTCAGTGGGCAGCAAATCCTGGGTGGTTTCCCTCAGCCCAGACCTGAGAGATCTCCTGCATCAATTTAGCAGTTAGGGATGGCAATTGGTCCAGAGGTGGCCCACCATGAAGACGGTGTTCAGCCTCAGCCCACAAGATGAGAACAAATCTGGTGGTCTCTATGTTGACCTTATCTTTGTCAAAATGGATTGAGTCACCAAATTTAGTTAGCAAATCTCGGCCCAGAGGCAGGTAGGAGGAGTCAGGGATAACCATGAAGGAATGTTGAACCTGCCCTGTGCCCAAGTTGACAGTCCTTTGAGTGGTCCAGGAATAAGAGTGGCCACCCATAACCCTTGAATAAAAGTGTGTCATCCCTCCAGGGGGGCAAGGGGGGCGTCTCTTCAGAACTGAAAAGGTGGCACCAGTATCGACCAAAAAGTCAATAGGCTTCCCCCCACCTTTAGGGTTAGCTGGGGCTCAGGGAGGGGAGACGATCCCTGACCCCCTCAGTTATTTAATTCAAGTATCTTTTGAGTTCCTTTATGACGTCGAGGGCAATCCCGAATCCAGTGTCCCATCTCCTTGCAATAGGCACATTGGTCTCTCTTGAGAGGGTCATCTCTGGGAGGTGGTCCTGTTTGACAGGTCTGATTTCTGGGGTGATATCTCCTCGAGGGGCACTCACCTTCTCTTAGTGCCAGAGCCTTTGCCAGTTTTTGCTTGTGACGTTCCTCACATTCTTCCTGGGTCTCACGGTTGTTCAAAACCTTTTGGGCTATCTCAAGCAATTCAGAGAGACTCTTACCCTCAAAGCCTTCCAACTTCCATAACTCTTTGCAGACATCAGGGGCAGACTGAGTCACAAAGGCTATATTTATGGCTCATTGACTTTCTTGCGCCTCAGGATCAATAGGAGTGTAAGCCCTGTAGGCCTCCATAAGCCTTTCCA
>NW_008471455.1:0-1099 GCF_000622305.1 Nannospalax galili | reverse complement strand
GACAGACAGACAGACAGGCATGTATGTAGAGGTCAGAGATTTCCAGTTCCGTTATCCTCTTCTTCCACCATGGCTTCTGTAAACTCAGTTCATCAGATTTGCACTGTTAGCACCTCTACCAATGACTCATCTCATCAGCCTATAAGACATATTTTTGCTTTTTACTGTGAGTGTTTTTGCCATGACTAGTAAACAGTCATGGAATTAGACAAACTCTTTAACTGTCGTATAATCTCAAAGATATTTGATTATGGTTGTGGAATTTTTGGATCTTTAATAATTAGATAACCCAACTCAATGCTCCTATTTATGTTATGCACAGAAGTATATATTTCTAACAGAAATTTTAATTTTAATCATGGAGTTTCTGGGAAGCGGCATTCCTCAGGACTCACATGAAGGCTTCATGTTGCATTTCCTTCTGTGATTACATGGTGTCATTCCTTCTTACCTGGGTTCCCTTGACACAGAGATTGCACAGAGAGTGCTTTGCTACTATGCTCTAGCAAACCATAGGCTTGACGGGGCAGGGTCCACGGTCCATTGTCCTCAAAATTCTAAATGGGAGAAAAGAATTCAGCAAACAGAGAGCAAAGAAAGTGAGAGATTACGATGGGAGTATTCTGCAGACACGTACATTCTTGTGTCTGATCCTGTTTCCCCTTTATCGACTTTTGGTTGGGTTTGAATCTGCCAGCATGGCATCCTGTCCAGGCTCTTTGCCATTTAATATGTCTTCTAGCCTCTTATTAAAAATCTCTCTTTTCCCCAAGCAGTACTGTGAACAAAGATGTTTGGAAAGAAATATTTGTTCTAATTATTTCACATTCAAATTACCTGTCCAATCACAGATTCTTTTTTGTTTAAATTATTTTTATTTATGTGCACATTTGTGGTGTGTGTGTGTGTGGGGGGGTGTTCATCCATGGAGGCCAGAAAGGACTTTGGATCCCTTGGAGCTAGAGTTCCAGATGGTGTGAGCCACCTGTCATGGGTGCTGGGATCCAAACTTCTCCAGCCCTACGGTGTAGCTCAGACTGGACTGAAACTCACCATCCGATCCTTTGGTGTCCGCCCCTTCAGCATACCCTACCAGCGC
>NW_008471454.1:0-1098 GCF_000622305.1 Nannospalax galili | reverse complement strand
TGAATTTGCTTGTGGAAGATGATTGTCACAGAACAGGCATGTGTAGGGATTATCATAGGAAGAATGACTTTACATCTTTGGAAAGACCCAAAAGGATACTTAGAGAAAATTCTATGAAATCTCATTCTCGGTGTCCATAAATTATGTGCGTATCAGCCACATAATTGTGACTATTACTTTGTCTATTTGTTTTGCATTTTTTTGTGTGTGTGCATGTGTATCTGTGGGTGGGTGCAGGTACCTTTGAATGCACATGGGTGTCAGAGGAAGATGTCAAGTATCCAGTTCTATTACCCTTTATCTTAAAAACTCAAGCTGTTTTTACACAAATATTGAAATAATTTATGATCTGAGAAATTTAATTGTATTTGAAAACTGCTATTAAAAATAAAAGATCTGATCATAGTTTAATCCTGAAAACTGGATAGACTCTAGAGAAGCCCTAGGCAACCCAAAAGCACAGGGCACAAGTAATAGCTGCATATGTAATTTAAATCGTCCTAGGAACCATGCTAAAAATACTTAAACTGTTAAGTCAGTTTTAGCAGTGTATGTTGCATAACCCAATACATCCAAACACAATTTTAACATGTAACCAGAATAAAATCAGTTATGATATGTATTTTTTAATTTTTGAGAATTTCACACATGAGTATTGTCTTTGCATTATTTCCACCCCCCAGTCCCCCACCAACTCTTCCCATGTACCCACAATCCCTGTCAATTTCTTGTCCTCTTCTTTATTATTGTTACATATATATGCATACATTTACGAATAAATATATATGAAATGCACTGAGTCCTTTTAGTGGTGCTTATATATATCAGTGTTTAGGGCTGTTCATTTTATATTATATAAACTTTCGGGGAGCTAGTCCCTGGAGAGTGTCCCTTCCTCAGCATCCATTGATTATTGTAGCTCTTCATTGTGAGGTGGAACCCTGTACCCCCATCCTCCTTGGTATGTCGACTGGCTTTGTCATTATGCAGATCTCGTTAGACTACCACACTGTGGAGATTCCAGTGGTGCAGCTTCCCTGTCATGTGTAGAATGCATTAACTAGCAGCAGGTGTCTTGTCCCTCTGGCTCTTACATTC
>NW_008471453.1:0-1098 GCF_000622305.1 Nannospalax galili | reverse complement strand
AAAAAAAAAAAATCCTGCTGGCCTGCACTACCTTTTCACACTAAAATGAATAGCAGCCACTTTCAACAGATGTGGTTTCATTTTTGTCTATTCTTGGTAAAAGTCAAAGCAGGTGTTTCATCACCGACAGGAGGGCGCCCTGGCATTATGGTGCTCGCTGTCCTTTCATCGAGAAGAGACCACACTGAGGTATCTGTGGAGTAGGTTTTAGCACCCACTAATTTGAGGACTATTGGGAAAGGCCAGTCTCTTGGCAGTGTTTCTTAACATTGAGTTTGGCAGTTAAGATTCACACACGTGCACACCTCCCAAGCACTACTCTGTTTGTGTTCTCTGAGCTGTGATCCTAGATCTTTTTTTCTTACTGTGGAACTGAATCTCATCTTTATTTCTCCTTGCAGAACGAGTTGGATAATGTCTCAACCCTTTTGGAAGAAGCAGAGAAGAAGGGTATTAAATTTGCTAAGGATGCAGCTGGTCTCGAGTCTCAACTACAGGACACACAGGTATTCCAGCGGGAAGAAGAGACTTCAATGAAAATATACCTGATTTTAAAAGCTGTAGGAACTGTTTTTTGGCTGACTGCTAGGATGAAATTTTCTTTTGAGTCCCTTAAATAAAATTTTCGGGTTCTGTAAGAATATGTTATATATGCTTCCACAGCACATGCTTAATGCATTGCTATGATAGCTGGCGAGATAAGCTCATTCCAGAACCGCCTTCCCTAGTATCGCCTCTTACCAACTTTACACTGGACTTGTATTTGAGATAATCTTGAACTGAGGCCAGCATTGCTCTTGAGGAAATTTCCACTGAGGTGCAGCATCTTGAACCAGAGCCCTGGGTTCCTGGGACCCAGATGTGGGAGGCAGCACTAGCAGACACTCAGGGGCATTGCCAGGCTGTGGTTTAGCCAGTGGTAGTCCTACTGAACTCTGTTAAGTAGAGTTGTTTTATTTTGACTGGTTTATTCTGCCAATTTATGAGAAGCACTTCATCTTGTAAAAGGCTGGGTTGGCACTTGGGTATCAACTGGTTAGACTTCTATTAAAACATCTGTTTGGGATGTTTTGAGTTGGATACAAGGCCACTGAAAGC
>NW_008471452.1:0-1098 GCF_000622305.1 Nannospalax galili | reverse complement strand
GATAGATAGAGAAACATATATATATGAAAGATACATAAATACATAGAGTTGATATTATAGATAATTGATATTATGGTTAGATATATAGATACATGATATAAATAATAAATAAAAGCAAGGACTGATCACCCAAAACTTACATCAGTACGGCTCTCATGTTGAGAGGACGCCTTTGAGGAGGACTCCACAGTGGGCTTCAGAAACAGCCCCATCCTCTACGTGAATTGTGCACAGGAGCATGTGGTCAGCAGCATCACTGGATAAATGCGCTGTTTTATAGTGTGGCCTTGCTCCCCTTTGCCCTGGACAGCCCCTCCCCTCTTTCCTTTGCTCTGTCCTTCAGATAGGGAATCTGGTTATGATGTACACTCAGCTACTGCGGGTCGCTCCTGTGCTGGCTTCCCTTTGGATGTCTCAGGGTTAACTTGGATCAGTGAAGGCCTATCACACCGTCCAGGTTGCCTTCTCCTCCCCTGCTGCTCCAACTGATAACAGAAATGTCATGAATGTTAAATGATGCGTTGAAAGCATTAAGAAACCATTTGATTATGGGTTCCTCTGGTGTCGCTCACTCCTGTCTGGCTCTCATTTGGATAATAGCAATCCTGGACACCCACAATGATCCCTTAGCGGTTTGTGATAATGAGTCCTCAATCAGCAGGCCTCACCTTCCCACCCTGTTCTCAGACTCTGCACAGTCCTCACCTGTCCCATCACTGGAGTCAAATGCTGACAGCCAGAAGTACGAAGTCCACTCCCCGTCCACGGGCCCACAGAGACCATGACTGTGGGAATTCTCTGAGCATCACAGACTGCAGTGGATACAGTTTCTCTCTTGAGGAAAGATTCGAAGACTCCCCTGCCAGTGAGCAAAGCTAAATTAATTCTTCTCAATACCCAAAGCAGGTAAGAAGCTCCAGGGGGGCTAGAAAAAATATCAAGAGAAAAAAAAAGGGAGGATACAAAGAAACTACTAGGGGAGAGATGAGCTGGCAGCTGCGGTGGGTGGCAGGGCAGCCTCAGCTCAGATCACAGGGGTGAGGAAAGCCTCTGTGCCACAGGAAGGAGGCCAAGTAAATGCAGTGGCTCTGCAGAGCC
>NW_008471451.1:0-1099 GCF_000622305.1 Nannospalax galili | reverse complement strand
GTAGCTTCTATGAGTTCATGATTCCAACGGCTGTGTCATGTCCAGAAGATAATATTTTGCACCTCATTTCTCCATTCTTGGGGGTCTTAAAGTAGTTTCACACCCTCTTTCCCTGAGCTTCGAAAGGGTGATATAAATGCCCTGTTTAAGGCTGAGCAAACAACAGCAAACTTTCTCAACACACTGCACGTCCACGTGTCTCTGCCTTCACGGCCTTCTGTTTTGCTGAGAAGATTCTCTGATCAAGACTATGGAAATAACAAATATTTAGAAGGCAGTTTTGAGGTCTTATCAAACAGCAGTACGAAGTTCTCTGTAAGGCCTGCCAGACCTCCTCTGCCATGAGTATTTTACTAGCTGTACAGCACCAGGAATGCATTCCCTTCTGTGGCATGGGACCCGAACCAAATGCAATCAGAGAGCTATTGGTTAACCCATAACAATCCTGCCACTGTTGCACCAGTGAACACGTCTTGCCTGTTTTTAAAAGGGATATTATGAAATACAGTCAGTTCTGTAAAAGAAAAGAAGTTGGTCACTGAGCCCTCAATGCACATATGGAAATACGATAATGGGTGTTATCAACACGTATAGTTGTTGTGTATTTTTAAAATTTCAGAATAATAAGTTAAAATGATTCTAAAGAGATATAAAGAAAGCACCATAGAGGCTTAATTCTGAAAGATAATATCTGAATCATAAAAGAAATTCAGGAGATTATCAAGAGATTAGATATATCAAAAATGAATTTCAATAAACATGACGACCTTGCAGTAAATCCTGTCCACACTGAAGGACAACAGGATGAAAAAATGAAATAAAAATATAAAAATAAGTGGAAAGAAACAGCTGATCAAAGTCTCAGCCTGTGGGAAGCTGAGATATTCTAACACGTGTAACTGAGGTTTCGTGCGGTGAGAAAACATTCAGAAGCAAACGATAAAATGAGTGAGAAGGGGAAGACACTGGCGAACACCACACACCTATTAGTGAGTTTTCTCTCTTTGACATGTTTGCAAGAAAATGAATTCAGATAAGAAAAGTAATGCATATCAACCCAAATAGTAATATATAAATAAATATATAAATAGTAATAACA
>NW_008471450.1:0-1098 GCF_000622305.1 Nannospalax galili | reverse complement strand
GGCAATCGTCTGACTGATGATGGTTTCTGTTAGGGTTATGAACACATATACCACTAATAATAAGTCACAAGATGAAAAGACAATCATACATGTAAATTATTTAAAATAGCAAAATCATGCCCAAACTCTTGTCTACACAAATACAATGCAGATACAGATGTCAAAGAAAAACACAATGTAAAGAATAGCAACAGCCTTTGCTGCATTTGTTCAGGGTCATTTACTGAAACACACACAATGATTATATCATCCAATCATGTTAAAAATCACAGCAAAGGCACAGTAAGGGAGGGTGAGAATGCTGTGGAAAGTGCTTTTCTCTTCCCTGCTTGGAGTTGAAGCATCAAAGGTGGCAGGAACTTAAGAGCATCTACCGTGCCTACCTATCCCACCTTGCCATGGAACCTTTCAGGGAAGCCCTTCTGGTCTTCTTGCCCTTTGAGCTGGGCCTCTCTCCTCTGGGACCCAGACACTCATAAAACAGTTACAAACTGCTCCTCCCCAGAAACCCAGACTTCAAAGCCAATTCTCTATTCGGAATTTTCAAAAAAGTGTTTTTCCTATTCAACCTGACCATAGTTATTTCTCTTTGTCCAACCTTAGCTCACATCCTCCTTGACCTGAATGTCTGCAGCGTCCACTGTGAAGGCCAGTCTGGAGACAAAGAAAAAAAATAATCCCTTGATAAGGTCCAAGGGTGGAGTGAATGTCCCCCTCCAAGGACACCTAAATTAGTTAAAAATGTTGAGGGCTTTAACTAAACATTTCGTCTTCTATATTCCTCTGTTTTACATTCGTGGATTCTATCTACCACAGACTGAAAATATCCCGGACAAAAATACTACATCTCAGTAGAGCATGCACAGGCTCTTTTTATTGCTGTTATCCCCATATCAATAGAGTAAAATAACTATTACACAGCATCAACACTGTAATGGTAGGTGTTATAAATAGTCTAGAGATCATTTAGCATGTACGGGAGGATGTGCATAGGTTATATGGAAACTGTGCTTACTATTTCTGCTTAGGCATGTGTTAAACTATCAGTGGAGCTTACTAAGCTACAAAATGAACATAATATCCATCTCTCAAGGTTTA
>NW_008471449.1:0-1098 GCF_000622305.1 Nannospalax galili | reverse complement strand
TCAACCTGCCACATGGGCAGAGTCCCATAGGCATCAATGATGATCACACACTGATCACGCGTCCCCAGAGACGGGGAAGTGTCCTTCAGCCAATCCGGAGGTTTTTAAAACAAACCAAGCCTTGCCCTGCTCTTTTCCTCTCAGCGCCATCTTTGCAGGGTCGCTCGCTGGCTCCCACATTTTACCTTCTGACAAAACAGTGGGTCTGCACCAGTTCAACTTAAAATTCCTGAAAAGTGTTAGTCATCGTGTATTCTGTTGTTTTTATTCTACTTACAGGTAAACTGAGGCAATGAGTACTATGGCTTGTACCTGAAATGTCCTCCACAGACTCATGGCTCATGTGTTTGAACACTTGGGCCTCCTGCCAATGGTACTGTTTGGGCAGGCTTGGGGCCATGAATCCTTGCTGGTGGGCACAGGCTATTGCAGCAGACCTTGAAGGCTGTGCCCACCTAGGATTCCAGTCTACAGCTCTCTGATTCCTGATCAGCTATGGTATGTGTTTCTGACACCTCATGCTTCTACTCTTAACAGAGTTAGACCAGCCACCATGTATGATGGACTGTTCTTTCTAAACTCTGAGCCAAAATAAACCTTCCTCCCTTAAGTTGCTTCTATCAGATATTTTGTTAGAGTTGTGAGGAAAATAAATAATGCAACAGTTGATTTGTAAATTCCTCCTAACAGGATGAATGGATCCAGTCTTTGGGGGCAAAAAACATAACCGAAGACTTCCTAAGAATTGGGACTGTAGTGTTATCAACCCCTATACAGAAGTTTTGTGTAGCAGCCAGACTTTTGGGGAAGAGAAGGACTCCTAATGTTATACAGACTGCTGGATTTGAAGATGGAATGTAGGCACCTTCTGAGCATGAAAACAGAGTTTCAAGACAAAGAAACCTCTTCCCTAGAGACTCCAGAATGACCAGCTGCAGTTGTCTAAGTGCATTGATACTCAACAAATGGCATTCATTTTGGATTTCTGACCCCATAACTGTTATATAATATATTTGTCTTGGAGGGAGAGTGTCCTAATTAGCTTTCCATTGCTGTGATAAAATACCCTGACCAACAACAACTGGGGAGGAAAGTATT
>NW_008471448.1:0-1098 GCF_000622305.1 Nannospalax galili | reverse complement strand
TATAGAAAGGCTATAGACTTTTGCAGGTTAATTTTGTAACCTGCAAGAGCATCCAGTGTTCTTAACCACTGAGCAATCTCTCTAGCCCTAAATCTAATTCTTACAATACTGTAAGATGTATTATTCTCAAGCCCATTTTATATTTTAAAAACAAACATTTAGCAAACGAAGGCTCAGAAAATTGATCACAGTAGTTATATAACAAATTTTTGGCATACTACCAATGGTTCCTCTATGTCTGCCCACTGGCTTACCCCTCCCTTCCTCTCTCCATGCATTCATAAACCACCAGGCTCTTTCTTTGTTCCATGTAACAGGTTGAGTGTTGAATAATGAACAAAGCACTTCTAGAGCGTGCAGGGCCCGGCAGTGCCCAGCACAGTGCCTGGTCTATTGCAAAAGATCAATAAAGTTCTTTTGAATGGTGTCCTAGTTTGCTTTCTGTTGCTGTGAGAAAGATGATAAACAAAAGCATCTTGAGGAGGAAAGGGTTAATTTGGGTTGTGAGTTTCAGTCCATGAGGGAGGCAGAGCAGGAACTCAAGGCAGGAACTGCAGCAGAGACCACAAAGGAAGGAGTGCTGCTCACTGGCTTGCTCCCCTGGCTTGCTCAGTTGCCTTCCTTATACAGCCCAGGTCACCTTCCCAGGGATGGCACCATGAGTGGCTGGACCCTCCCATATCAGTCATGACAATC
Source organism: Nannospalax galili (assembly GCF_000622305.1). Lineage (NCBI taxonomy): Eukaryota > Metazoa > Chordata > Mammalia > Rodentia > Spalacidae > Nannospalax > Nannospalax galili. The sequence goes on along the minus strand of NW_008471448.1, from coordinate 402 downwards.
TGTCACAGACATGGCCTTAGGCCAATCTGATGGAGGAAATTCCTCAGTTGAGGCTCCCTCTTCCCAGGTGTGTAAGTTGACAACACTGTCAACACAAGTGCCGTAATTACTTCGCTATACGTGTGGGTGTGAAGCTGCCCTCTTGTCCCCCTATACTCACCATGCTCTAACATGATCCCAGCTCATGGACATGCAGATCTGGCTTGGATGGTCCTCATCTTGGGGATCTTCATGTGACCACGTGAGGCAGCACAGTCTATCATGGAGTGCTCATTAACTGTTGATTTCCTAGCCTGGGTGTGAGGAAGTGCTTCTCCAATGAAAAGGCACAGAGAATGTTCAGCAGGGAAAGTGTTGAACCCAGGGTCAAAAACACAGACCTTGTTTGTTGTTTCCGAGCAG
>NW_008471447.1:0-1098 GCF_000622305.1 Nannospalax galili | reverse complement strand
TGCGGATCTGCCGTGCCATTCTGGGAGTGCGCCCAGAGAGTGCGCACGCCCTATAATTTAGTATTTTAATTTTATGTGTATGAGTGTATTGCATGCATGTGTACAAGTGGACCCCGTCATTCAATGCCCATGGAGGTCAGAAGAATGCATCAAATTCCTTAGAACTGGAGTTTCAAACAGTTGCTAACCATCATGTTGGTGCTCTGAATCAAACCCAGGCCCTCTGCAAGAGTAGTAAGTGCTCTTAACCACTGAGCCATCTTTCCAGCTCTACATTTATGATTTTTAAGTCATTAATATATGTGATACATTTTTACATTAACCCTCAAAAATTGATGTATCATCAATCACTTTCTGCAGGTATTGATTTTCCTAATGTTCCATCTTTTTCACCGATGATTAAAACCAGTGTGAAGGGCAGATGTAATCAACAAAAGTGGAAAAGAATTACTACATAATATAATCCCTGAATGAAAGGCTCTTATAGTCAGACTTACTGGACTATAGGCAGGTTGAAAGTGAAGGACTTGGTGTATACAAGTACTGATACTAAGAGTGGGGAAAAATTGTCTTCAACCTCACCATAAGGTGACATAAGTAGAGATATGTGGTAAAGCTTTGGCTGAAGCCCACTTCTCCATTAAGGAAGGCTCCAAGTAGAATGAAGGACCTTAAGAGTATGTCTTGCGGGGCAGAGCTGGCTTTGGTAGGGTAAGGCTGAGATCCTAGCAGACAGCCTGAGATGGTGGGTTCCAACCTTCATTGGTGTAGCAGCTCTGATCTCACCACACCACCAGAGAGTGCTAAAGTCTAGCTTCCCTCTGGCCTCTCCCTGACAGAGTTGCTGAGAAAGCAGGGGACTGCATGAAAGCCCCTGGTTCCTGCCTCCACGTGGTGGTGAGCTTCCTCTAATTGTGTCATACCCATACCCATACCTGGGATTTGGTGAGGCTCCTCCCAAGACCCCGGGGGCCGATCTGGCTTTGGTAAGCTAAAGCTGAAAGCCTAGCAGACAACCTGAGAGGGTGGACTGCCTGAGAGCACCCAGATCCTGTCTCCATGTGGTGAAGGAAGTCTGAGTGTACCTGACTGGAACCT
>NW_008471446.1:0-1098 GCF_000622305.1 Nannospalax galili | reverse complement strand
AGAGCAATCAGTGCTCTTAACCGCTGAGCCATCTCTCCAGCCCCATGTTTTCAGTTTTTTAAGAGTTCTCTGCATTGATTTCCATAGTGCATTTTGCAATCCCACCAGCAGTGAATGAGGGAAGTCTATTAAGTGTAATTTGTGTTCCCCAAATGCTCTTAAATGTGGGTCCATCCCCTGGAGTCTGGTCAACTTATCTAGCTTTTCCCTTAAGGAAAATTAACTTTTCTTCTCCCAGTAACACCTGGCCTGGTGAGATATGGCCTCTGCTGCACCTCCAGGTGATTCAATGCCCTCTTATGGCTTCTGTGAACATTACACAGCATGTGTGCACTTACGTACATGCAAGCAAAATAGTCATACACACAGACAGTGGCATGAATACTATAGGAGTAACAACTACTTTCTAATTGGATTTAAGTTCTGCTTCATAAGGTGGAGCCCATACTCGACACTGATATCAGGCCTTGGAACCTGAGGCTAGACATGCCACAGGCTGTGGAAAAACCCTAATACTATAACTCTGCTAAATATGTATTATTAAACTGATTCCTAATGACTCATTGCTATACCCATAGATTAATGCAGCTCTGAACTCTCACCACAGAAGCTTCCTTATGCAGCAGATGGTGATCAATACAGAGACCCACAACTGGCCAAAGTGCAGAGAATGAGGCTTCAGGCTGCCTGTCCCTGAATAGGTCGTCAGTATCAGATTTCTGCCTCTCAAGGCTCAGGGACCATTGTAGAAGAGGGGGCAAAAAAGACTAAGAGCCAGAGGTGGTAGATGATCCAGGAAAAAGACCAGGCAGCTGATCAGTTGCTCACATAATTCTCACAGCAATGGTGACAGCATGTACAAGTCCCATGCATGCTCAAGCCAGACAAAATGCTGTCATAGACATGGGGAAGTGGATAAGAAACCCCCGCCCTACCTGAGTAACTCTTGGTATTGACACCTGATGGCTGTTGGGAGGGAGAGAGTCAGGCTGTTTTAAGGGTGTGACTTTTTGGTGGACCCATACTGATGGACATTTGACTATACAATTGGACTTTATAGGCATATATGTACATGTATCAGAGTACATGAAATTGAAC
>NW_008471445.1:0-1098 GCF_000622305.1 Nannospalax galili | reverse complement strand
CAATAATCAGACCATACTTTAAAAAAGAGATTATCAGTGCCGTAATAAGGTAAGGCTGTTTGTAGCTGACCAAAATCATCAAATTGTGCACATGAAATATCTGCATGTCTTTGTGTCTCACTTATGTCAACAAAGCTGTTTTAGAGAGACAGAAGGAATGTAAGTCATCTAGACAGAACTTAAACACATGAATTATTTAAAGGCAGAACATTTTCCCCAGCTGGCTAGAAGAGTCAAAGAAAGATGCTGGCTGATCAGGAAGAAAGCAAATGCCCATGCTGCAGTTAGCTTGTGAAAGTCATGGAGCAAGGAACTGTGGGCAACCTCAAGGTCTGAGAGTGACCCTAGCTAACAGCAAGCAGGAAAACGGGCCTTCAAGCCTAAAAGGGCTAGGAAATGGACTCCGCCAACAACTGGTGAACTTGGAAGAGGACTCTGAGCCCCAGACAGCAGCCCCATATAATTTTCTGATTTTAGCACCGTAAGACTCTGACTTGCAGCAGTCAAAAAATGAAATTGTGTTGTTTGAAGTTGCTAATAGAAAACTAAAATTGGAGGGCAATAGAAACCAATTAGTTTGTTGATCAAAATAGCCATTTAAAGTTGAAAATAGTGAAAAGTGATACTAGTGTATTTCATTTAAAAAATCTGAATATTAATATTAAGTGGATTCTGCAATTGAAATTACACTTTTAATGTAAATCACATTTATAGCACTTCAGTGTTTTCTTATTTTGGAGTGTTTAAAGTGAAGCAAGTCTTTCAGTAGAGTTGTGAGGTGATTTGATTTTGGAATCATTTTAAATTTGGGGCTCCTCATCCCCAATCTATTTGGTTATTTGAATCTCACTTAATTCCATGTAGTGGTCACCTTTCCGTTGCTGTGATAGAAACACTGACCACAGCAAACTTATAGAAGGAGGAGTTTATCTGAGCTTACAGTTCCAAAGGGACACAAGCCCACAAGGCTTAAGAACTCTCTAAGCCCACTCCCAGTGATGTGTTTCCTCCAGCCTGGGAACACCTTCTAAGACCTCTCAGAACAGCGCCACCAACTGGGGACAAAATGTCCAGATACTTGGAGCCTATGGGGGACAT
>NW_008471444.1:0-1096 GCF_000622305.1 Nannospalax galili | reverse complement strand
GAGAGATGACTCAGTGGTTAAGAGCACTGACTGCTCTTGCAGAAGACCCAGATTCAAATGCCAGCACCAACCTGGCAGCTAACAACCATCTGTAACTCCAATTACAGGGGATCCAATGCCCTCTTCTGTCCTCCGAGGGCATTGCATGACATGGGTATACTTGCATACATGCACACAATATACACATACACATAATAAAAATAAAGCAAAAAAAACTTTAAGAAAATGTAAGTTTGGTATGCAGTAGTCAATAATCCTTAACTATTGGAAATCTTTGTATTAGAAACCTTTTGAAGTCCTCTTTTCTAGTTTTTTTCTTGTTGTTAACAGTATTGGGATCTGAACTTGGGCTTCATGCATGTATGTTAGGCAAACACTCTACCACCAAGCCGTATATCTAGCTTTCTTTTTACTTACCGTTAAAAAAAAAAAAGATTACTATTGGAGCTTGAGATAGGGGTCAAAGGATAACCTCGGAGAGTCGATTCTCTCCCTCCACCTTTACATGGGTTCCAGGGATAGAACTCAGGTCACCAGACTTAAACAGCAAGCGTCTTTATCCACTGAGCCATCTCATTGACCCTCAACTTTGTGCTTTTGAGACAGGGCCTTCCTAAGTTCTCCAGGCTGACTTTGAACCTGCCATCTTTCTGCCTCAACTTTCAGAGTAGATTCCAAGCCTATCTGCTACCATGCCTGGCTCTCCTCTAGTTCCCAAGTCTATAATGATGCTCTAATAGAGAACAGCGATTATTCCTTCCACCTAGCGTGTTGTGGTGCCCACCGTCTAGCCTCCCTCTTCCTGTCCCCAGCCCTTCCAAGTCCCTAGTGGCCTCTGCTCCCTCTTCTTCGACAGCATTTTCAGCCTCCACATGTGAGTGAGAACATGACATTTGTCTTTGTCCTCCCTTAGTATAATGTCCTGAAGAGCCATCTTTCTTGCTACAAACAACAGCTTTAAAATGTCATTTTCTCCCTCTTTGTCCTCATCCCTCCATATCCAGGGAGGCTGAGGACTGCTGGAAAGCCAGACAAGGCTGGGGACTAGATCCCAGGTTATCCTTGGCCTCAGTCTGTTCCCAGGATCAAGTAGAAA
>NW_008471443.1:0-1098 GCF_000622305.1 Nannospalax galili | reverse complement strand
TTTGGTTGGTGACTCATGAAGGACAGGCGTTTAGAAGTCCTAACTTCCCAGGCACCTTCTGTGCTTAGGCACAGAAGACTGAGACATAGACAGGAACACTCCTGCTTCCAAATAACCATAATCCAAGTCACATGGAAGTGGAGAGAGGCATGGGTTGCTTGAAACTCTAAAATGGAGTCTTGCTTTTTTTCATGGCTCCATATACAATCATGAGCAAGACCTTTCTCATGCTGGACTTGCCAGTCTGTAGGTAAAATGTAGGAGTTGGTGTCAGAGACCCAGTGGAGCAGGGGAAGAATTTCAAGTAGGCTGGTGAAGAAAGTGTTATTGTGGACAGATTTGAGTCTGAGGGCTTCACTTAAGACTCCTGAGCACCTAACAATAGCTAACATGTTGAGAGCTTATTTTTGTTCTAGAACTTTGCAGTAGTCCGTCTTTATTTGTGGTTTTACCTTCCATAATTTCATTACCTACAGTCACCACAACCCCAAAATACCAAATGGAAAATTCCAGAAATAAGAAATTCATACGTTTTAAATTGTGGACTGTTCTGAATAGCATAATGCAACCTCCTGCCATTTCTTCTTCTCCTCCTGTCCTGGATCTGAGCTATACTTTTGTTCAGGATACCTATTCCATATACACTATCTGCCGCTTAGTGTAGATCAGCTATTGGAATGTTTATGTTCAAGAAAGCCTTATATTACTTAATAGTTCCAACCAGAACAATAATGCTGGCCACTTGGGTGTGCCAAAGAGAAACTGTAAAAGTACATTTAAGTGAAAAAGTGGAAATTCTTGACTTAATAAGGAAACGGGAAAAGTGTGCTGATTGCTAAGATCTACAGTAAGAACGAGTCTTCATGAAATTGTGAAGAAGGTAAAAGGACATGTGTACTCGCTTTGCTTTTGCACCTTACTTTGCAAAAGTCATGATTTAGTTAAAATGTAAAGGGCATAAACAACAGATGTTGAGCCAGGTGTGGTGGTACACAGCTGTGATCTGAGTACTCAGGAGGCAGAGGCAGGAGGATCACTGTGAGGTTGGCCTGGTTTATATAGTGAGTTCTAGGTCAGATGGGATTACCAAAAAAAAAA
>NW_008471442.1:0-1098 GCF_000622305.1 Nannospalax galili | reverse complement strand
CTCGAACTCACAGAGATCCACCTGCTTCTGCCTCCCAAGTGCTGGGATTAAGGTGTGTGCTACCACGCCTGGCCTTTATTTTTGCTTTTTATTCATTTTTTTAAAAATTTCTGTTTCTTTTTTAAAAGATGTATTTGTTTTATATTATGTGTATGAGTACATTGCGTGCATGTATGTAAGTGCACCTATGGTGTGTAATGCCTAAAGGGGCTAGAAGAGGGCGCTGGATCCCCTCTAACTGTAGGTATAGACAGCTGTTAGCGGCCATGTGGGTGCTGGGAACTGAGCCGGGGTCCTCTGCAAGAACAGCCAGAGCTCTTACCACTGAACCATCTCTCCAGACACTTTGCTTTCTCTTTCTTAAGCAGGGTCTCACTTTGTGGCCCAGGCTGATCTCAAACTTTCAGAGAACCTCCTGTCTCAGCCTAACCAGTCATGTAAATATATAACAGAAGGACTTCCTCATACATAAGTTTTCAATTTGTAATTTAAGACATCATAGAATACAATAAAATTCTCTATATAAATTCATACTTTCAAAGATGAAACTATATCAATACATTAAAAGGGAAAATATTATATAAACCTTTAACAATAAATAATCACTTAGTGAACATTAACACATTGAAAATATGTTAAAAGTGAAAAGAGAGCCAGGCATGAAGATGCACACCTTTGATCCCAGCATTCCAGGGGCAGGGACAGGCGGATCTCTATGAGATTGTGGGCAGCCTGGTCTATACAGCAAATTCTAGGCCAGATAGGGATACAGGGAGATCCTTTTTCAAAACAAACAAGCCCCCCAAAAGTGTGAAAGATGATCCAACTTGATCTGACCTTAGAGTATCTAATTCAAATAATGAGGGAATCACAATGTTTGCTTTTGAATTCTTTTTCATGGTAATCGTAGATTGCCATTAAAGCTCTCCACGTCTCAGAAAGCATTATAAACAGGTTGTAACCTGTCTCTCTCCCCTCTCCCTGCCCTCCCATTTCTCTCCTGTCTCTCTCCCTTTCCTGTATGAGGCTGTCTGCCCACAGTAAGCATGCCCTCCATGCCCAGTGTTGTGTTTGCTCTGTAACATCCTCTATGTCTGA
>NW_008471441.1:0-1098 GCF_000622305.1 Nannospalax galili | reverse complement strand
TTTATGTATATGAGTATATTGCCTGCATATATGTAAGTGCACCTGTGTCACACAATGTCCACAGAAGCCAGAAGAGGGCACTGGATCCCTGGAACTGGGGTTATGGATGGTTGTTAGTCACCATGTGGTTGCTGGGACCCAAACCCATGTTTTCTGGAAGAGCAGTCAGTGCTCTTAATTGCCAAAATATTTCTCCACCCCAGCTTCATAAATTATGACAAAGTAAAAAGCATATGACTGGTATTCCAGAAACTCCTTGATTATCATCTTCCAGTCATAACCACGCCCAAGCTGTCTTTCTAAGGTCATGAATTAGCTTTGTCTCTATGTTATACAAAACTAGAAAATGCAATATGCCCTTTAAATGTCTGACTTCTTTGGCCCAAGGCTATCCCTTGTATGAGTTGACCATCTATTTCTTCTATGAGTCAAACATTTGAGTACTTTCTATGTTCATGTTTGAATAGTACTGCTATAAATGTTCTTGCATATTGTATTTGGTGGGTGTGGTATGTATTTCTCTTGACTATCGTGCTGATTAGTTTTTGTCACATGGGAAGAAGGAATCTCAATTGAGGAATTTCCTCCATCAGACTGGCCTGTGTGCATTTGCAGGAGTCGGGGGGAGGGGTGCAGATTTTCCTGATTGCTAATTGTGGGTGCTGCCATCCTTGAGCAGGTGAGCCTGGGCTGTTTAAGAAAAGTAGTCCAGCAAGCCAGGGGAAGCAAGCCAGGCAGCAGTGTTCTTCCTGGATTCCACTTCAGTTCCTGCCTCCAGACTCTTGTCTCAAGTTCCTGCCATGGCTTTCCTCAAAGAATGGCTATACTGTAAGCTGAAATAAACCCTTTCCTCCCAAAATTGTTTTTGGCATGGTGTTTATCACAGCAACAGAAAGCAGGCTAGAATAGGTACATCTAAGCATGCAAATGAAATTTGATAAAAACACCTTATATGCATGTATGAAATTGTCAATAAATTATTTATTTTTAAAAAAGAATGCAAATGAATAGACTGTTTAATACATTCTGCTAGTTTTTTATAATATTTTATTTTTTTATTTTATGTGTATGAGTGTATTGTCTGCATGTGTATAAGTG
>NW_008471440.1:0-1098 GCF_000622305.1 Nannospalax galili | reverse complement strand
GAGCTCTGGAGAACAGACTGCATCAAAGTTTGTTTCCACCTAAGCAAGGGGGCAGCCCCAGCCACTGGCTGGAATGTACCTGGGAAGGGACTAAGGATGTCCTTCAGGCCAAGGGTTATGGTTAGGCAGAGAACATTTCTCCAGAGAAGAAAACACCTCTGATTTGTTACTATCTAACACACTGCCACAGAGAGCAGTGGAGCACTAGAGCCTGCTGATTCACATGTCAGATTCTGACATTTCTTGGTTATTACCTTAACACAGTAAGTACAAATGCCAAACCTACAAACATGGACAAACTAGGGCATTGTCTCTTTTTAGGAAATGACTAGTGTTAGTGCATCGTTTCACATAAATACCCAATTTTTCAGGATGTTATTGGAAGTTTCCTTGACCACGAATGTCACCATATTTATTGACAGGCTCCCTGGTCTTTTAGATGACCTAGAACATAACTAGTATAGCCATTAGTGTGTACTGATCTTCCATGTACAATAGAAAAAGGTACACCCTTTAGTAGACAGAGATAGCAGCTATACATACTAAGCAGAGAACGTGTGTGTGTCTGTGTGTCTGTGTGTGTGTTTAATTGCTCCTTCCTCTCCTGGTCAATGTAGCCAAGAGTATGGTCTTGATGCTTGAAAACATTTACATCTTTCTTTCCTGATATATCATTAATGATTATTTTTAAAATAAAATAAAATTTAAAATTAATGATTATTTTTAAAAGTCATATCTGGACTGGAACTGGAACTTGGTAGAGTGCTTACTTAGCATGCATGAGACACTGGGTTCAGTCCTTAGCACCACATAATTATGCCTTGTGGCACATGCCTATAATCTTAGCACTCTGGGGTTAGAGACAGGAGGATCAAAAGTTCACAGTCATCCTCAACTACATAGGAAATTAGAGACCAGATTAGAAACTACATGTGACCCGGTCTCAAAAATCAGATAAATAAGAATAAATTTTAAAATATCAGGGCTGGAGAGATGGCTCGTGGTTAAGACCACTGCTGCTCTTACAGAGGACCAGGATTCAGTTCCCAGCTTCCACATGGCAGCTAACAACCATCCATATCTCCAGTTCTAGGGGAT
>NW_008471439.1:0-1098 GCF_000622305.1 Nannospalax galili | reverse complement strand
ATAAAATAAATTCCTAAAAGTCACACATGAAATTCAACATACATATAACATAAAATTTCACTTGATTTGTAAGAGAAAAAAATAAATATATAGAAAGAGAGTGGAATCTATGAAATTAAATAGAGAAACATCCATCTATAGTGGAATACTAAATATTGTAAGTAGAGTGCACAATAAAATGTCTAATATCTGACAGATACACAGAAAGAGGATCATAAAAGAGCTAAATGAGTCAGTTAGTTAGTATATTGTAGAATGCCAATTTCCTCAAAAATAATTTATAAGTTAAATATATCTTAATTAGAATTTCAGCTGGATTTTATTTTTGAGGAACTCAAGAATTTTACATTGAAACTTAAATGAGAGAATAAAGATTAGAAGGATTAAAATGAAGGCTGGACATTGGTCATCTTTGATCACTGCTAAATCCTCATTTTTTTAGATCTATATCCATACCTGTTACAAAAGTACCATTCAGTCATTTTACCAAATGAACAGACTTTGCAAACAGCATTCAGGAGCTGAGGAATGTGTGGAGGACTGGGAAGTGCCTTGTCACTGGGGCACAGTAGAGAGCTAGGTGGTCCTGGTCCCAAGAACACAGTCCAGAAAGGCATTTAAATTTAACACAAGCTGAGGATGTAAACCATTGTGCCTCATATAAAAAAGGAAGCCCAGCTATAGTGGACTCCCCCAAAAGGAAGAATTAACCCACTCTTTCCTTTGGGGCTGGTCTTGTAAACGGTGGATGGGGAGCGTCACAGTTCAGCACAGGAAAAATACCAGTGGGTCAGGGACCACCGCCTCACCCTCAGCAGCTGTGTGGGAGCAAATACCAAACTCCATCAGCTAGAGGTGTCACTGATTGCACGAAATGAAGCTTCTGGAAACTCAGCATCCATTAAAGAATATTCACAGGTACCTCAGAGTTTTAGATTAAAGACCCAGTGTGAGAGTAACCAAAGTCCCAGGGTGACGGGGGAGCTGAGGCTGCTTCATATGAAAAATGACTGGAGTTCTCCGAGTATGGCTTCATTATTTCAAATGTAAGCAATTACTAAAAGCTTCAAGCATTGCTAGAGAACATCCAACAGGTAT
>NW_008471438.1:0-1098 GCF_000622305.1 Nannospalax galili | reverse complement strand
ATGCTTGTGTGTTCCAGCATGCATGGGCGGGTATGTAGACTTGGAACTGAGAATGGTTTGGAAATCTCCATGTTGGGGACCAAGTTTCCATGGCTTTGGACTCCTCATGGTGCTGACCTCATCCTACGATGTGCAGCTGGGCACAAGATCAAGATCAAGTTCATTTGTAAAGCATTCATCCAGCTGTCCACTGCAGGTGTCCTTAGGCCCCCCCAGCCCCTTAGCCTTCTGGAGACATTGGAGGCGATTCCCCGTATCTTCCTGGAACCTGAAAATGGTACACATTTGGAAATTTGAGAACCAAACATACAAAACCCAACACTACAGTATCTGCTTCTCCTGGTAGAGTTCAGAACTGCTGAGTCTTCCCCACTAGGGACAGCAATGTGCCTCTCTAAAGCTAGGGAAGGTTGTACAGGTCTGGGGTGACCCGTGTCCATCATCCATCATCTGCGTCCAACTAGGAACTCATAGGGCAAATTGGAAGAGGCAACTCTCTTCACCTGACTGGGCATGAGGTCCCCTGTGCTGTTCAGGTCCTGCCTGTCAGGAGCACAGTCCACATGTGCAGATCGGTGAGGCGTTCCCAGGGCAGTGCCTGACAGATGGTAAGATCCAGTTCATCTTAGAAACATGGGCTTCCTACAGCAAAAGTCCTGAATCACTTTTAGAAAATGGGCCGTTTAAGTGGTTAAAGCATTCTTGGAAGCATGCTCACATGGTTTCGCTAAATACTTCATGTTAACATGCAGCTAAAAATACACCCGGTGGATTTTTCTGTGCTTGCGATTGTGATGTCTCTTGTATTAAAACATTCAAGGAGTTGACATTTGACAGTTACATTTTCTATTTGGGTTAAATACTTTGCAAGTTTCTTTCTTTTTTTCAAGTCATGAGAAAATCATTAGAGTGAACAAATTTGGAGCTGTTAAAATGTCCAGATGCTACTGAAGATGCATCGTGTCACACAAATCACCCCCTGGCTTTGAGGGCGTAGCAGCCTCATGTTGGAGCAGAGTCCCAGCGGGGTTCTACACGCCAGGCCATATCAGTCTGACTATGTGCCACCTTCCCTTGACCTTTTTTTCAGTTTTTTTT
>NW_008471437.1:0-1096 GCF_000622305.1 Nannospalax galili | reverse complement strand
TCAACTGCTTCACTGTCCCATCACAATGCCTTCCCTGTCATTAGGGACTGATCTCCTGGACCATGAGCCTAAATAACTTCTCCTCCCTTAAGTTGCTTCTGTCAGGTATTCTGTCAGACAAAGTGTGTACTACAGGGCCTTTAGGGTCTTCCTGCAGGATCTGACTCCCACTCACCTCAGTGTCATCATTCAACTCTCCTTACTGTCTTCTAGTCAAAATGTGCTTCTTTCAGTTCTTGCCATTTTCTCTGCTACAGCAGGGCTTTGGTGGATGCTGCTGTTCTTGCCTGAGACACCTTCCCTCCCCTTTCCATTTGGTTAACTCACCTTTATTTCTTTATAACATGACTCAACTGCCTCACCTCAAACAAGATTTCTTTAATCTCTCAGACCAGGATCTATTCCTGACCAAAATACAATCCTAACTTATCCAACTACCTTTTGGGGGTGGGGGGCAGATACTAGCTTTGTTGTGTACCTAGATCTGGGAGACCAACTGTTGCTATAAGAAGTCACTGGGTGTTCTACTCATATGCACCTTCATCAAAGTCGTTCTATATTGTTCAGAAGTATTCAGAGTGCTGCAAGCCTCCATTTCACAGCACTGACTACAATCCTAATTTAACACTTCTTTGTAATACCTGCGTCATCTCTGCCTCCTTCATTTTATACCATAAGCTCCACAAAGACAGACTGCTTTCTCCCTAAGAATGGATTTCCAGTGCTTAGCCCAATGCCTGTCAGAGTACACTCTCAAAATGCCTCTCAAATGGAGTCTACGAATTCTTTAAAATGCCTTACCTTGTAAATCTTCCATCAATTCAAACATTCCAGGATAATTAACTTGAATTTCATCAGTGTCCTATTTAAAAGAGAAAAAGCAATCTCATAGTAAGCAGGAAATGTCCTTTACCAGAGTTCTTTGCACGCTCAGCAAGTGGTCTACTACTGAGCTACATCTCCATCCCCAAGAATTGTTTTTAATATTATTCACAAATGCCATTAGGCTTATGCCTGATTTAAGATCTCAAACTATTGCATGGTATAATCCCCACTGTGAAAGGTATCTAGATCAGGTTGGCCTATGGGCATGTCT
>NW_008471436.1:0-1097 GCF_000622305.1 Nannospalax galili | reverse complement strand
ATAAATAAATAAATAAATAAATAAATAAATAAATAAATAAATATTTAAAAATCCTTAACTTTAGGCAGAATTATTTTACTTAATTATATTTGGGAAGTGTGGAAGTTCAAAACTAACACCATAAAGAATGCACAATGCAATCTAATGCTGCTGTTCTGGCTTTTAAAGACAAGGGATTAGCCTTGTTTGGCAATCACTAATCTTAGCAAAGGCCTCTCGGGGAGGACCTGGTAGGCTTTGTGATGACCTTAAGTATTAGCCCTACAGTGTAACTAATCCCCAGCTATACAAAACACAAGTCTTTTCAAAAGCTGAAGCAAGCTGTACTGTGATGCATAAAGGCTGGAAGGGAGGAAAGGTTGGAGCAGCAGGCGGATAAGACCACACTGCAGGCCAGGGACAACTGGACACCCAGATTTGCCCTTACTGGCTTTCAGTTTTTACAGTCACTCCATAAAAGGATGAATCAAAATAGGGAAGGTGAAGTTTGCGCTTCCGAGGTTAAATTTCCGACTCTTTTTCAGCGTTTTGTCTTCCAAAGATAAAGGCTTTAGGGACTGGCTAAAAGACCGGCGCAGAGAACGTCGGTGGGCGTCCTTCGACTAATACTGAAAGAGAAAGGGGAAGCCCGGGACGTGTCATCATGCGCCCAATTGTAGCCGTCATCCTTCCTGCTCTCAACAGAGCCATCGCCTTAACCGTACCAAAATAAACAGGAAACCGAAATGTGGTGTTTGCTCGGCTTGGTGGGCCCAAAGACCTTTTCATTTTGCGTAAATACAATGCCATTCGGGGTGGGGGGCGGGGTCCGGGTTGGATCCGAACACGACATGCATGTTAGAACCACTCAAACACTAAAAGGAGAAGTTTGAATGCGTTGCAAAAAATGCAAAGCAAAACTCGAAGTTTTTCAGCTGCGTTTGGGAGACGCACCTCTAGCGCCAGCTCCGAGAAGCGTTTCACTGGCCAATCAAACCACGGTGATTGTAATGAGTCCGCCTTCTTGTTCCACCCCCTGCGGTGACCTAATTCGGAAAAAAACCCGCCTGGCGTTTTCAATCAGGTCCGCCAAAGGGCTATTTAAGGAGCAGGTCTCC
>NW_008471435.1:0-1098 GCF_000622305.1 Nannospalax galili | reverse complement strand
TTAAAAAAAAGAAATGAATCAGGTAATGTAGTGTGCATGCCTACAAGCCCAGCACTTGGGAGCCTGAGGCAGGAAGGTCAAAATCTCAAGGTCAGCCTCAGCTACAGAGTGAGTTTGAAGCCTGATTCAGGTACATAATAACTTGTGTGAAAAGGACAGAACAAAATAAAATCAAAAAAGAAAGAAAGAAGGAAAGGAACAAGGAAGAAAACAGAAAGAAAGAAAAAAAGAAAGAAAGGCAAGAAATAAACTAAAATTCTAAGGTTAACAAAAATATTAATTCAGTAAGCATGAATAGAACATGGCTAGTTCACATGCCACTAACTCTAGGAAATACTTTGACATGGAATTTCCTATTCAATAACAAATTTACAAATAAAAGTAATGTGTTCTTTTCCCAAGCTGCTTTTGAGCCAGACTTCTTAAGCCATACTCACTATAGTGTGTTATAACAGGGTCAAGGCATTGTGTGCTGAGAATTATTCACTCCAGAGAGTCCCTTTCTTTTCCAAAAATGTAGTCTGTTATAAATAATAATGTTTCGCTCCTTGTGTCATTATGAGATTGAATGGCATGTTGCTCACACAGTTCACTTTGCCACTTTTTGTCTGTGAAGTACTCAGAATACAAGGACTTAAAGGACGGGGCTTCTAATCAGCCCCCACCCACATGTTTAGGAAGTTTTGAAAAACACTTCTTCTGCATAGAGACATAGATCTGACCACACCTGTGCTAGGACTTAGGTCTTGAATCTCAATAACAGAAGCCGATTTCCTCATCCCTTGCTTTACCTTCATGTCCAGGAACACAGTAGCACCTGCAGAGCTCAGCCCAGGTAAGGTCATCTTTTACAAGCCTCTCTCTTCCACTTGTTTTGTTCCTTCTACCTGCAATGAAGGAAAACGGCTGATTAACCCTCTCTCTGTCCCTCTCTCCTCCACAGAGCTGGGCATATTATATTTTGGGGAAACTTACCACTCTGCATTCTTTGCAAGGTCACCTCTTTATATAGCACCCAAGATTTCTACTTTAGCCAGAGGCACAAGATGTCTGCCATGTGGCTTGTGTATATGGCAAAGCTGGCACAGCTTGCACGGG
>NW_008471434.1:0-1098 GCF_000622305.1 Nannospalax galili | reverse complement strand
GTAATCATGTGGACAAATGTTTCTGCATCTCTGGCCTCCAGATTTCCTTTCTACTGCATGGAACGAGCAGCGTAGATGGAGGTCAGACCTGTGGGAAATCAGGTGGATACTCAGTATCTCGGTTTTCTAGAGCAATGCCTTTGGCAGTCTCTAGAAGAAGCTCGGCTGAGGGGACTGGGCTTCTGTCAGATCACCAGCGTTATGAGTCATGCTTGTTTCCATATCTGTGAAATGGTCAGATATTTCTCAGGTTCCCAGCTTTAAGATCCACACATTTGTTAGAGTCACGTGCTTGTGTGCATGTGTGTTTACATCTTAGAGGGGCACTTACACCCTCGGTGATCTTTCCAAAAAATGTTTTGGAGACTATGCCTCTCATTCTTGTGCTGGGGGTGGAGTTTAAGTCCTTATACTATTAGGTAAGTGTTCTACCCCTGAGCTAAATCCCCAGGCCTGTTTTTTTTTTTTTTTAACCTAAGAAAGTTATCATTACCTTACTGCCTTAAAAGCCAAGAAATTTTACTTTGACATCAGCCCTGAGTCCAGACTTCTCTCTGTCTACTACTTCTACAGGTGGCTTCTGGGAAGAAGGATCATTTGCTAGGATAACAGAGTATGAAGAGAGATTCAAATGGCATTTGGAATAGTGAACCAAGATCAAACCTGGGCACTAAGTCCATGCTCCTTAAGAAGTGGACTCTTTTCTACTCAACCTTTCTAACTCAAGGCATACTGTCTCTATTCATAAACTGTAGGCTGCTTTCATGATCCAATCATAACTGTGGGTGCAGGGGAGCAGCAGAAGGAAAGGGTTGGAGGTAGACCTTCTCAGTCTATGCAGAATGTGGGTTTGTCCAATGATCTGGTTTAAAGTCACAGCACGGTTGCAGCCAGCCTGGCAGCCTCCATAGCAGCTATGGGAATGGCTGCTGGGACATAGTCTGACTCATACACCAAACCTTTAATGAACTTCTACTAATTTGTCTAACTTCTATTCCTTACCAGCCCCTAGCCACCTCAGAGCTGACTCTCTGTGGACTCCAGGGAGACCAGTCAACAACTGAATCCAGTGTCCCTTGAGAGATTGACCAACAACTC
>NW_008471433.1:0-1098 GCF_000622305.1 Nannospalax galili | reverse complement strand
GCTGTTCCTCAGCACCGTCCACCTTGTTTTGGGGGACAGGGTCCCTCACTGGCCTGAAACTCACCATTTAGGCTAGATTGACTGGCCAGCAAGCCTCAGGGATCCTCCTGTCTCCCAGCACTAGGATTATAAGCACGTGCCACCATGCCCAGGTTTGTACACGGGCGCTGGAGATGGTCCCCATCCTTGCACAGTAAGCACCTTACTAATCAAGCATCCCCCCAGCCCTATTGCCTGCCATATTTATGGCAAATCTATCTTGCTTTTGAATTGGGGACATTCCCCTCACCAACCCTATGGCCCTTGATAGACTTTGTCAACCACAAAGCCTTTGCAGAAGGAAGCAGTTTGCTCCATAAAGCATCTTTTAAAGACACTTTGATTGGGATGTGACCATATCCAATATATTCACCCAACTGAAGTGTATAATTAAGAAATATTTAGTAAATTCACAGAATTGTGCAAGTGTCACTCATCAGTATACCCATTACACAGAGACCCCGATAGCAATGCTCCTTGCAGTTGGGGCTGCAATAGGAAGCTGGGTACCACCGGCCATCTGCCCTGCTCCAGAGCCGAGCCCACCCTTGAAAAGGCAGCTTTTTCTTGTACTTAAGACAGAATCTGCTCTCATGATGCTGTGTCTGGCATAGACAAGGCCAATGAGACTCTTCTCCATGCGACAGAGTTTTCCAGAAGATTCTATTATAAAACACCTAAGAGAGAAAACAAAATGAATGAAAATGTTGAAATCTTTATTCAGGAGGAGATGAAATTTCATTTTGAGGTTAAAATCTCTCCCGGGGAGAGGGGAGGTGTTAAGAGTCAGGAGCTGAGCTGTTTATTGCATTATTTGGACTTACCTATTGCATGACCTCTGGTGTGCCATTATCAGGAGACTTAACTGAATATAGTTTGAAATGTATTTTAAACATTTTGGCAGATTGTTGGATCAGGGTGACCCTCTAGCCCACTGGCTGATGAGCTTAACAGAGACCATGTGCTCCAGGTGGAGTATCTTTCTACAGATCATCCTTTCACAGAGGACTCTGGGATATGGGGGGAGGGGCAGCTGGCACATGTACAGGGGAACCAAGA
>NW_008471432.1:0-1098 GCF_000622305.1 Nannospalax galili | reverse complement strand
AACACAGTGCTCCTTCTCCTTTGTTTCCTGTTCCACCTGAGCGCTGAGGTTCTCAGCCACATGTGCCCGCTGCCATGAACTCTACCATGCCTTCCCCAAAATGGACTCCACCCTCTCAAACACTAAGATTCTTCCTCCTGTAACTTGATTTTTTTGCCTGATATTTGACCACAGCAACGACAGCTGTACACTGAGAGAGTCCACTTGGCATCCATCAGGTGGAATCCACTGCCTTCCCTGAGGGAGGAGCTCCTTCATTGGCCCTGCCCCTTAAGCCCTGCCCACGCACCACCACACACATTTTTCCTGTCAGCGGTATGCACAGGAGACTGTGGGTTCCTAAAGCCCCAGGACTAAAGCCCTAGTGACATACACATTTCCTTGTGAGCACTGGAAGTTGAGGTGCTGAACTGCTAGGCAGGCAGTCCTGTTTATAAGTGTCAGCAACAGACCAGGTGCAGAAGATGGTCTCCTGATGTGATGAGCATCAGGAGACGAGGGACCAGATGATCTTGGCTGGTTTCAGTCCAGACAAGGCTGATGCATGCTGTAAATTGTCCTTCCTGGATCAGGGTAGCTCCACATCAGAGCTGTAACCCAAATCCCGTGGAACTCAGGTCTTACCTTTTGGTATCACATGCTCGCCCCTTTCCATCTTCAGTAAGGAACACGTTTAGTTATTGGGGGCCATCCCAAGTTGGGTTACCCCAGAAAATTAACCTGGGGTTAGTTCTATACCAGGACTTTGGGTGATTTTTAAAGCTTATCTTCCTGTTTCCAAACTCAGACTAGCTCGTTGTAAATCCCACAATAAAGGGGCTTGTCCAGTGCTCCAACAACCTCAAGAAAGCATGTCCTTCCCTCACTGTCATAAGGATTGTGCTGCCCTGGACCTTCCTGGTACTGATTTATGACTACCTGGTTCTCACCCACTGGATGACTTTTTAGGAACTACATCCAGTGCCTGATGTCTGCACCTTGTTGGAATCGACTCTCTGTAATCTTGATGGTAGATATTAGATCACTAGGGTCGGGGTTGTCTATCAGAGGGAGAGGTCTCAGAGGTTAAGATGGGTTCAATGCAGCCAGACTGTGTTT
>NW_008471431.1:0-1095 GCF_000622305.1 Nannospalax galili | reverse complement strand
TTTGAGACAGGGTCTCCCTGTAGCCCCAGCTGGCCTGGGACTCACTATGTACACCGGGCTGGCCTTGAACTCACAGAGACCTACCTGCTTCTGCCGACTGAGTGCTGGGATTAAAGGGGTGTGCCACCACACGTGGCTGGTTGACATTGGTTATCTTCCTTGATTGCTCTCTCTTCACTTTATTTATTGAAGCAGGGTCTCTTCCTGAACTCACAGCTTGCCAATTCCTGCTAGTACTTAGCCAGCTTGCCCTAGGGATTCCTGTCTCTGCCTCCTGAGTACTGGGATCACAGGCAGCCGTTATGCCTTCCTGGATTTTTATGTGGGTCCAAACTCTGATTCTCATACTTTGTGAAGCAAATACTTTAAGCACCAAGCCATCCCCCAACTGTGCTGGTTAGCTTTTGTCAACTTCACACAAACCTAGACATACCTGGGAACAGGGAATCTCAATTGAGGCATTTCCTCCACCATGTTGGCCTATGGGTATGTCCATGGGTCATTTTCTTGATTGCTAATTGATGGAGGAGGGCCCAGTCCCCTGTGGGCAATGCCATCCCCTGGGGAAGTGAGCCTGGGCTACATAAGAAAGGTAGCTGAGCAAGGCAGGGGAAGCAAGCCAGTAGGCAGCACTCATCCATGGTCTCTGCTTCAGTTCCTGCCTCCACGTTCCTGCCTGGAGTTCCTGCCTTGGCTTCCCTGGATGATGACTACAGCCTGTAGGCCAAAAAAAAAAAACACCTTTTCTTCCTTCAAGAACATGCTGTGGGATGTTGTAATCAGCAAGAATCATTGAAAATGTGAATTTCTACTATTTTCCAAGCTTGGTTCTAGATCCTACAAAATATACTACTTAATTTAACCTCATAATTACCCTAAATGAGCTATTTTAAAAAATGACCTTATTTTACCAGTGGGGAAATCAGGCTCCAGTGAGGTGAAGTGCCAGACACGATAGAAAAGGCAGACTTAATTGCAGGTAACCCACTTCACACCTGGAACTTAGTCATTAGAAAATGGTTCGCTCAAAGAGGTGTGGTAGCAGGCAAGACCATACTTTCAGGTGGAAAGAGGGCTGGGAGATAGCTCAACTGG
>NW_008471430.1:0-1098 GCF_000622305.1 Nannospalax galili | reverse complement strand
AGGCTACCCTCCAACTCAAAGAAATTTGCCTGCCTCTGTTTCCTGGGACCCTTTTTCCTTGCTATCAAATTCTACTCACCCTGAAAAGTGAGACCAGACCAAACAAGGCCCACATGGGCCAATGAATCTTCTGTCTTATTGAAATGGGTTATTGGGGGTGGGGGAAATTTGGAAACCCATTGATCTAGAAAAGCACTTTTCTAACTTTTGTGTACATTAGACTAACCGGGAGAGCTTATGAAAACACAGGTCTGGATTTAGGCCGCCTGGGACAGCTTTGAGGTATGTCTTGAGTATCTCTCAACATGAGAGTCAGAGTCAAAGCAGAAATGTCTCAAGAGTAAGTGTTCTGGGAGAACAAGGCAGGGGCTGCAGGCGTTTTGGACCAATCTGGATCACTTCAGCCATTTGGAACTGCTTATACAGACACAGGTTCACCCTGGGCAGGAGCTACTCAGGTCAGGCATGCTGAACACTGTGCATAGTCAGGGTGATCTTTGGAGAGCAGATGCCACAACCTTTTTTCTGCCAGAGTACCAGAAATACCTTACCAGGTTAAATTTATGCTGCTGTTACTGTGGTTTTATTTTGAAAGAACATGGTTGCTTAGTGTGGCTAACTCACTTAAAAGAATAATGTTTCTCTGCAGACTCATGGCATTTCTCCAGAGCTAAATCTATTATCAACCCTTATCCATACCTAAAGATTGCTGGATCTTGGTTTTTTATTTTTGTTTTTTGTTTTTGTTTTTGAGACAGGGTCTCACTATGAAGCCCTAGCTGGCCTGGAACTTGCTACATAGAGCAGACTGGCCTCAAACTCACAGAGACCCATCTGCCTCAGCCTCCCAAGTGCTGGGATTAAAAGCATGCACCATCATGTCCGACTAAATAACTAGATCTTGAAAGTACCAGAGCCATCAGCTCCAGGATTGGGAATAACATAGAATTTCCTTTGGACAGCAGGACCAGAATGAAGCAGCTTCAACCCTGTCAGTGTGCTTCAAATCCCAAGCCCTCTTGGACCTATGGACTCCTAACCCCTGTCTAGTGGGGGTTGGGATCCCAGACTGGCAGTCCCATCACCACCACCTATGGG
>NW_008471429.1:0-1084 GCF_000622305.1 Nannospalax galili | reverse complement strand
CACACACACACAAACACACTCACACATACTCATGCACACAATAAATGAATGAAAGTAAAAAATAATTCTAGTTGTTATGCATTTTTCTCAACAAACCAAAATGTAGCACCTCTGTTGGCAAAATGGTCACAAAACCAAAAAAAAAAAATCTGTGACTACAAGAAACTTTTATCTAAAGACCTATAACAAAACTACAATAAATGATGTTATTTGCTTAATGAACCCCTACCTCATAAATTGTGTACAAAAAGGATCAGAGTCTAAAAATTCAAATACACTAAAATAATTGAAAATTAATGCACATAAAAAGCATAACAAAGCACAAGGCTATACTCCAGCAGCTTTTTCTAGAACTTAAGCAACCTTGGAGATAAAACTGAAACATTCAAACTCTCACTCAGCCTTCCGGCCACTGAGATTGATGCACAACATTACCATCTGCTGAGCTGAAGATACGCTGTGTTCTGTGCTACGAGTCATATTTTAAGAAAATAATTAAGCTACAGCATTTCCAGAGGTAAGAACGTGGGAGTATATCA
This sequence comes from Nannospalax galili, assembly GCF_000622305.1. NCBI lineage: Eukaryota > Metazoa > Chordata > Mammalia > Rodentia > Spalacidae > Nannospalax > Nannospalax galili. The sequence goes on along the minus strand of NW_008471429.1, from coordinate 545 downwards.
GATTGAAGTGTTTTCAAACCCAGAGAAAAGATGAAAAGTTCTGCACACCTAGAAGAAATTGGACACAATTCAAAATCAAAGAAGTAACCCTAAGAGCATTGGTCTCTTTCTGTCTTTTTATCCATAATATGGTTTTTGAATATGCACCAAATTCTGAGCTCTGTTGAAAGCCCTAAATGTGTAGAAGTGAACACGGCAAATGGCCTAGAGTTTCATCTAACTTATATTTCATGAAGATAAGAATATCAGCAGTTATGACAGATTAGTAGATGAATTTCATGCCGGCAAGATTGTTATCAAGTATGTAAATCAGCTATCTAATGCAGAAAGGTTACATCTGTGTGAAACTGTGATGCATCAATAAAGTTAAGAAAGGTCTACTGAGCAGGTGGGTCAACTGAAACATAAGTCAGAGTCTGTATTGCAAGGAAGGATAGGCTTGTGAGTGTAAAGACTCCCAGTCAGGGCCTAGCAAGCCCATCAGAAGTGTGAGCCACATGCACACACACACACACACACACACACACACACACACACACAATTCT
>NW_008471428.1:0-1077 GCF_000622305.1 Nannospalax galili | reverse complement strand
TGAGCCCAGAGACGTCCTCCACTGAAAGATGAGTTGGCTTCATAAACCCCTCAGGATGATGACCACACTCATTGATCTTTGATCTATGTGTGTTTCCTACTGATACTAAGTAAATGTTCAAAATGGCTCATTTAATAAAGTAAATGAGTGGACTCTGGGGTCAGCTTTCCCCAGGTTCAAATTCTACCTTTGCCAAGTTATGAGAAGAGCTACTTGTTCTGTAAATAACTGACAGAACCTTGTTTTCTCCAAAATGGTGTGTGTGTGTGTGTGTGTGTGTGTGTGTGTGTGAATTTTGGCATCATGTTAGTAGTTTAACAGGAAGAAAAGCAGTTTCCTCCTGAAGGCTGCACCACCACTGTCTCACAAGACATGTGTTCTTCAAATGGTCTCCATCCTTTATTATTAAAACCCCTAACAACCTGCCTGATGCTGGAAGGTGGCCGCTAGTGTTCTTACGGAGTTTTGTGAGTTCTTACAGTAAACTAAGGAAGGCCATGGGTATTGATGAACTGGAATTTCTGAGTTGGAGAGGATTAGATGACCCTGTGCATTAATCCCCTCACCACTTGTGAGGGAGCCAAGCTGCAGGGGCTCCAGGTCAGAAGAGAAGCGGCCGGGATGGCAAGACTCAAACTGATTTTCTGGACTTCCAGCACACAGGCTCTCAGCGTGTAAAAAGCAGAGACAGGAGCGAAGTGAAAGGAAACTATGAGAAGTACAGGCAGTGGGACGTGATGTTTGGGCTCAAATTTACAGACATGGAAAAATGATTAGTGAGAATTTAGGCTAAAACCAAAGGGCAACAGTGATTGGAGGAAAATTTCTTGCCTTAAACATCGGGGATGTTGTAAGTGCTATCAACACACTCACCACTACACTACACCTTACCTTTCTGCCCTGGATTTAAACCTCTTTACGGTATTCTAATGTACTAGCCACGTCTCTCAGGTCTTATCAGACAGGAGTGACTTGAATCATGTTTATGTCACAGCAGTTAAAATTTGATATAAATATTTACCACTGCCTCTACTGTTTAACTTCCTAAGAAGTAGATATCAGCTCGCTCCCTCCCTC
>NW_008471427.1:0-1098 GCF_000622305.1 Nannospalax galili | reverse complement strand
TTTTTTTTTCTATTGCTGAATTTTCAGAATCGGGTATATAATAGGTGCCTAATAAATATTTGCTACATGAATGCAAGTCTGTATCTACCATAATTCTCAGATCATCAATATTTCCAGAATGCTCTTTCTTATCAGAGGCAGGGTGGGGGATTTCAAAGAAGCTGGAAGACCATCACTGTCTTTTTGAAGAATACTACAGAAGGTGTAGGGGGCTTTTGAGTTGTAATGTTTGATTTGTGTTCTAGGAAGACAGCTCTGGCAGCTGCGTGGAAAGCAAACTGCGGAAGTGATGCTGATAAGGCTGGAACTCTAAGGACAGGGTGTTCTCCAACACCTGGCAGCATGGAGACCCTTAAAAGTGCCGTCAAAACAGGAAAACACTGTGAACTTTAACAGTCATCAAGTTCACCAACTTTCTTCTTTTTTTCAGCTAAAGATCTTGCTTGCTTGACTGGTTTTTCCAAACTCCCAAAACTCTAGTTAGTCAATACGGCATTATTGTCATTTGGGGAACAGTAAACCTTTGAAAAATGCCTTCTGCATTCTGGATTTATGGAAACCGTTTGAACTATGGTGGGTCTTAAGCTGCACTTCGAAACATGGTGTTTTGATTTTGCCCATAATTTCCTGACAATCATTGGAGATGAGAATTCAAGAGCTGGGATGGATTTTTCCCACAGGCCCTGTACTTGTCAAAATGCATGACTTATTTGACACTTCAATAAGGACTTATGGAGCTGGCAAAGGTGTCCACTCAGCAGTCCTGGGAAGGCTTGTTCCTGCAACTGATGGGTCCACTCACATCCCTGTACCAAAAGTGTAGGCAAGAGCCACATCCTGTATGCAGTTGCCTCTAAATGGGTCAGGGGTCCTCCATACCTTGGGTTCCCATCCTTCACTGCACACTGCAGCCCAAAACCAGACCAGACCAAAATACTTTCAAGCATCCTTCAAACAATATATAATTTGGGGGTTCAGGGTTCAACTCTCAGCTCATTGAATTAATTCAGATCTTCCTAGTTTGTGTCCCACAGCTAGCTCCCAGGAGTTGGATGCCTGTGATAGCTTAGCTACTTTTCTCATTATTGTGACAAAAAA
>NW_008471426.1:0-1098 GCF_000622305.1 Nannospalax galili | reverse complement strand
TCTTAGCTCTGGAAATTGTTATTGGCTATGTCAATGCTGTTGTCATGAAATTTTTCTTCTAATTATGTGGTTATTAAATAAATAATTTTTAAAAATTGTCCAATATGTAAATATATTTATTTATTCAAATTTCCAAGGTTGACTGTGGAACTACAACCTAATAGTAAAATTTATATCAAGGAGTAGTTGATAGAATTTTGAGGCAAGGACTAATTAGTGGAAATAAATTTACCCTAAATAAAAACAAAAGTATTGTGAGTGTAGGAGGTGAAGGATGGAGGAGGGATAGGTACTTGTAAGTCCTTATGCTTAAGGGCCCGAGTTTGATCCACAGAATTCACTAAGAAGCTGAGTGTGAGCATCTGCTTGAGGTCCCAACTGGGAAAGCGGAGACAGACAGATGTCTGGGTTCACCAGCCAGCAGGCCTAACCTAATCAGCAATCTCCAGAGCAGAGTGAGACCCTGTAGCAAAAGCCAAGGTGCATAGCACCTGAAAAGTGACACCTAAGATTGTTCTTGGGCCACTGGCGTGTGCACACACATAAACATGCACACATACAAACACACAAAGCAGGAGGAAGTGAGTCAGCAGTCACTGGAAATTTTGTTGTGTCATAAGACTGTAGAGATAAATAGACAGGTAGAGCAGAACAGAATGTCCAGCAAATGATCCATAACATGTAAATACAATGAAGCTTAAAAAAATCTTTAATAAAATTACACAACAGATTATTGGGATAAGATAGACTCTTTAGACTTTGCAGTAAATGGTTCTTATTATATTTTGTTATTTTTAAAGAAAAAAATTAAGTGAAAATGAATCACTGTTTTGTTCTTGTAAGAGCCCATTTAGAGAAGAACCTAAAGGTAAATTACATAGTTATAAAAATATTAAAAGCAGCTTAGGAAACATCCCGGCTAGACTGGAAATAGACTTCTTAAGTGTCCTACTTACTTTCTATTGCTGTGATAGAAACACTGATGAAAAACAACTTGGGGAAGAAAGGGTTACTTTATCTTACATCTCCCAGGTCATAGTTCATCACTGAGGAAGTCAAAGCAGGAACCTGGAGGCAGGAGCCGAAGCACAGGCCATG
>NW_008471425.1:0-1098 GCF_000622305.1 Nannospalax galili | reverse complement strand
TATATAAAAAGAGTGACTATGAATTCTTTAGAAAAAAATTTACTAATATAAAAGAGACTAAAATAATGAACATTCCAGACAGGTTCAGACCGCAAAGCAAGTTTCCCCTATGTCTGTTCTCATCCCTGGCTCCACATCCTAAGGGTCATTGCTCAATTATTTTTATGAATTTCATTTTTGTTTCATAAGTGAAGGCACAGATTTATTTGTGTTTCTGGATTTGACTTTCACTGTTGCTTGTGTGAGGATTGCTATCAAAGAGAAGCGCTTAGCTAAGCTTGGCCCTGCCTCTTCCTTTGGCTAAGCTCCTCAGCTGTTCATTTCTGGAAAACCAAACAACGTGATCGGTGTCATTTCTGAGGACTCGCCCACCCTTTCATCCATACCCCCACCTCTCTTTTCTCCCACTTCTCAGATTTGTCAGCTCTTCTTCTCTTCTACGTCATCAAGATGATTGATTACATATCCTGATGAGTTCCGTGAGTCATTGTAGATTTATCTAAAAGCGTGTTCCAAAGTTTTAAAAAACCCAATGAATGCCATCCCCATTGCTTTGATTCTGGAAATAATGCTCAGTGCAGAAATCAGGCCTCTACACTATTACATTTTCCTTTCTCAATGTCCAGTTGGCTCTGAGTAGCTGTGGGAAATGCTCCTGATACTTAAAATTAAGTCTCCTACCTTTCACACATTATCAAGCTTTTCTAAGCTCTTAGCTACATCTCCTTCGTCATGGATATTCCTTCTCCCGAGGATCACCTCCCCAACTTCTTCCCAACTACTCTAATGTGCTACTTGCTCTCTGGAGCCCTTGTTTAGCTGTCATATTTGAACTTTACTGGTCTGGACTTAATATGTAGACTTCCAGTCTTGGGTATTTACCTTTTTCCTGGTCTATGTCTCTGTTACATAATTGAATAATTCCATCAAAATTTGCCTGGATATTGAGCTTTCTATTTTCTTGCTTGTTTCAAAAATGTGTTCAGTCTTCTCACTGAGTGATAGTCTGACTGGGAATAGAATTGAAGAGCGAATGAAAGTTCAGAACTCCGAAGGCATTGCTCTATGGATGCCAGCAGATCATGCGCCTGTTAAAAG
>NW_008471424.1:0-1097 GCF_000622305.1 Nannospalax galili | reverse complement strand
AAATAAGAAAGTATTAATAGTCAGTGAACGTTTAGAGTATTTTTATTGAATGTTTACCGTATCGAGTTCACATATGCTATATTTATCAGCTTCTGGTATAACTGAGAATGGCGATAGTTGTGCATATAATCTAAATATAGCTAATTAAAATGTGAATTTAACATTTTATTCAATAAATCAATGTTATTTATTTAACATTTTATTACTAGGGTACATGTATGAAACAAGTCTGAAACTCTATTAAATTGTTCACAGGACAGCGATGATAGTAACTCAAGTATAGCAAGAATATTTTAATTTAAATAGATTTCATGTCGTCCTTCCCAAATATGTTATTAAGTTATAACTTTAGTGCACACAACAGTTATATCAGTACAACACTATCTTTTTTACATGATGAAGGGGGGAAATTGAAAAAGAAAAGTTAACGCAATATTGAAATTCTTCACTTTTACTCCCTTTCCAGGATCCTTGAGCAAGAAGAGCACCTTCGGGGAGGAGATGATGATGTCCTTGGGCATGGATATATGGAGGACTCCACTGATGTGTACAGCTCCCAGTTTGAAACCATTTTGGACAACACTTCTCTATACTACAGTGCAGAGTCATTGGAGACGCTGTACTCAGAGCCTGATAGCTACTTTAGCTTTGAAATGCCCCTTACTCCAATGATACAGCAGCGCATTAAAGAAGGCGGTCAGTTCCTGGAGAGGACCTCTGCGGGAGGACATCAGGATGTCCTGAGTGTCTCAGCAGATGGCAATGGTGGGATTGTGATGGGCTATTCAAATGGGCTGAATGATTCCAGCAGCTCCATCTACATGAAAGGCCCTCAAGAGACTGCTTTCTGGGGAAGGTACTAGGCTACTCTCCTTAATTTCATGGTGGTATTTCTATAGTATTCTGTCCTTATGAAATCTACGTGTGGAATACATTTTAAGTGAATTTTCCTAGTTTCTGTGGATGTAGGCAGATGATTTGAGTAAATGGTAATTTGGGATTTAAGAGAAGGCAAAGTATACCTTAGTGGTTTGCCAAATTGGTGAGCTGTGGACATTTCCTGTGTTAACTGTATAAGAGTAGCTACTGGACATAGT
>NW_008471423.1:0-1097 GCF_000622305.1 Nannospalax galili | reverse complement strand
AGGAGAGTGGGCCATTGACTCATGGACAGTTCAGATTCCATTTTATGAAGATGTCTAGCAGACCTTGTTCAGCCTGGGTGTAAGTGCTTTCCCAAATAATTGTGGAGGCATAGCTCTGGGAAATCTGTTCTCTGGTCCTTATCCATTCTTCTAGCCCTGAATTTTCTTCCATTAAAGCATTCCAACTTTTTCCTTCCTTCTGAAATAATAGACCAACTTGATGTTCTACCCCCAATAGGGAGGCCTTTTCTAATGAGTGCCTTGCCTCCAAAGTGGCCCATTCTAGCTGCCCTGCAATCCTTAGACCTGTACAGATTCTTCCTCCTAGGTCCTTCCTGTTACAAGAAGCTACACCCATGGAAAACTCTTGGCCCACCATTTCTCTGGGCCAGTCCTGAGACAGTCACCAGAGAAACTGGGTCTGCTGAAAGACTGTGGATCTTATAATGAATGGGGAGTGTGAGCCCTTGGACAGCTATAGAAACAGACCCATCATTTAATCTTCAGTTCTCTTTTCTCCCCCTCAGTATTTAAGGCCACACAGAGAGCCAACATTAACCTTTTCTTCTAGTAATGCCAGTTGAGGATCTGGTCCTGAGGGTCACTCAGGCTTGAGAGGAAACTGGCTCCTTTGGTCCTCCTTTTGCCAGTTGTTCCATCTCCCTGAGGATAAGCTAAAGGTCTTACTTGACCATAGCTTTGTTTAAGTACAGAGGAAATTTTCTTCTGTGTTTACATTTCTTTCTGTAGACTGGATACCAGTTAGAGTCTACCCAATGGAGTCTCCACGGTCTCCCTGAACAAGAGAACAGGTGACTTTCCACAGGTACAGAACATATTGAGAAATGCCCCACAGTCACCCACAGTCTAATTGACCTTGGAGGGCAATGGGCAAAACACTGTCCCTTTTAATCCCTCTGTCCACATTAGTATAGCTTCCAAGTATGGTTACTGAATGCCCAGAAGATCGGTTGTACCAGTCTGGTTGTTTTAACTATTGTGGAATATTTAGACAAAGCTTGAGGAAAAAAAACTTAACAGTTCAATAGTTGTTGAGGTTTGTTTTGTGCCCCAGTATATGGTCGATTTTGGAGAAG
>NW_008471422.1:0-1096 GCF_000622305.1 Nannospalax galili | reverse complement strand
CCCCCCACACACACATACATACATCACACACACAACTAAAAATGTATTTTGCAACATTATAATTTGGGCTGTGGGTGTTGCTCAGTGATAGGTTCATAGACTAAGATGCTCCAGGCCCTGGACTCAATCCTCAATTCCACATTATGACTCTAGGATTCAACAGGCACCTCAATGACAGTGTGTCTGTTTGTCTGATTGCCCATTGATCATGTGCATCTAGACCTGTGTACACATTTAACAGTAATATGAATTATTTAATGTTACAAGATTCCTCAGCCGTGTTCTGTGACTATTGCAAATCTCAGACGCATGCACCAGGGAAGGATGAACCTTGTCACACAGGAGTCTATCACATTCTTGCTGGCTGGAAGGATTTGACAAGCTAATTATTTTCTTTTCTTTTTCCCTGAAGTGCCTCCTCGTCCCTGGGCTCTGCAGCAATGTCTATCTCTGTCTTAGTAGCAGCACAGCTTGGGGTTCTTTCATAGTTTCCTGGCTCATTCCCTTTTTCTTTCTGGGACATAGGGCTAGAAATGCAGGAAAGCAATTTCTTGGGATGAGCATGGTATTAGACAAGACAGATGTTGAGTGTATGGATCCTGGTGTGCCGATGCTACAATGGGCACCCTCACATTGCTTGATATGCGACTCCATTAGCTGGGTGGGGTGGTGCACCCTGAAATCTCAGCACTGTGGAAACTGAAGCAGGAGGATTACCAGGAGTTAAAGGCTAGCCTGTGCTACATAACAAGTGCCAGGCCAGTCGGTGCTACATAAAACCCTGTCTGATATCTGTAGATAGGAGACCAGTGAGATGGCTCAGCTGTAAAGGTGCTTATCTCACAAACCTGGTGACTTGAGTTCTATCTCATCCCCAGGACTCTCACGAGGGAAGAAAAGAATCAACTTCAGAAAGTTGTTCTCTAACTTCTACCTGTGTGCCATGTATCTGTCCACCTACAATAATAAAATGTAATGAAAAAAAAATCAAGTGGCTGGAGAGATGGCTCAGCAGTTAAGACATAAAAATGAATTTTAAAAAATTTAAACTTAAAGAAAGAGATAAATGGATGGATGGATGGATGGATGGATGGAT
>NW_008471421.1:0-1097 GCF_000622305.1 Nannospalax galili | reverse complement strand
GACCCAAATTAGGAGAGTCCAGCGGGGGAGATGGGAGAGTGAATGAGGGTGGGGTACTCAAGGCTAGGAGGGCATGATGGACTTACCCTGGAGAGAGGCGTGTGGGTAGGAGAGAGCAGTTGATGACCTTTTTGATATATGTCTTTAAGTGATTTGCAAGTATTTTTTTTTGAGAATTGTTGTATCTCTGTTTAATGAGCATATATGCCTATGGTATCCTCTTATGTTGTGCCATTTCCTGGTTTTGGTATCAGAGAATTACTGGCATCATAGAAGAAGCTGGCAGTTTTCCTTCTGTTTCTGTGTTTTCAAATGATTTAAGTAAGTGTTGCTTATAAATTTTCTTTGAATGTCTGGTGAAATTCTGCTATGAATCTATCTGTGTCTTTTTTTGTCAGGAGGCTTGTGGTTTCTGTTTCATTTTCCTTATTTGTTAGATTATGTTTAAACTGTTTATCTCTCCTTGGTTTAACTTTGATACATTCATTGGATTTAGAAATTCATTATTTTAGATTTGCTAATTTAATGGTAAATCAGATTTTAAAATATTTTTAAATAATTTTTTGGATCTTTTTGATGTCTCTCGTGATGTTTCTCCTTTCATCTGTGATCCTATTGATTTGAATTTTCTTTTTTTTAATTAGCTGGATACAGGTCTGTCCCCCTTATTTATCTTTTCAAAGAATCATCTGTTAGATGCATTGATTCATCATGTTGTTTTCTTTGTTTCTATTTCATATATTCCTACTCTCATTTTTATTATGACTTCTCAACTGCTGAGTTTGGATTTGTTTTGTTCTTGTATTTTCAATTTGAGTTGCATCATTAAGTCATTTATTTTTTCTATTTCTGTTTTTTTTAATATACATGCTTAAAGACATAAATTTCCTTTGTAGAAGTTCTTGTAATGTGTCAACAGGTTTTGTTGTGTTGTGTTACTATTTTCACTTAGTTCCAAGAATATATCTGTTTGTTTCTTGGCTTCTTCCTTGATCTATTCCTCAATCCCTATTGTGTTGTTTTAATCTACATGGGTTCATGTAGTTACTTTCTTTTGCTATATATTTTAAGCTTTATTACATTGTGGACTGATAAAA
>NW_008471420.1:0-1097 GCF_000622305.1 Nannospalax galili | reverse complement strand
ATTTGTCTTCCTGGCCCAGCTAGGTCTGCATAATCTGGCTCCAGTACACTTTCCTGACCTCATCTTCTCCCATTTTTCTTCTTGTCCATGCAGTTCCCACAATACTATCCTTTCTGTCCTTCCACAAACCATGTTCACCATCTTTCTGCTGGGATGCTTTCCCCAGTTCCTCTTAGGGCTGACTCTACCACCACTGACTTTTCTCACAGAGAAGTCACCTTCCCAGAATGCCCTCCCTGACCTGGTTACCTGAAGTACCTCTTCTACTGCCAACACTGGTCACTTTGCTAGGTTTCATTTTCTTCAAGGCATTTGTCATTACTTGGATCCTAAATGTCCCTCAAGATCCGTATGTAAAGGGTGGTTTTGGGGATTATGAAATCTTTGGCAGCTGTGTCTCAGTGAGAGATCATTAGCTTATTAAGAGCCATGCCTCTGAAAGAGACCTCGGGGTTCTGTGTTTCACCTACCCCTCCCTCTTTCCTTCTCCCTCTATCTTGCTTCCCAGGCATGAGGGTGAACTGTTTTGCTCTTCTTTGCACTCAGCCATGATGTACTGCCTCACCATAGTCTCCAAGTAACAGGGCCAACCAATCGTGGACTGGAAACTCCAAAATTATGAGCCAAAAGAAGCCTTTTTTCTTTATAAATTGATTAGCTCCAGTATTTCATAATAATAACAGAAAACTGATTGATGCACTGTGTCTCTTTGATTGGTTACATATTTCCTGGCTATCTCTCTCACCTAACATGTAAGCCCTTTAGAGACAGGGAATCCATTTGTTTTGTTCACTGTTACAGACTCAGGACCTATAGTAGTACTTGGAGAACAATTGTATTTAATTTGAATTATCTAGCATAGTCAAAAGATCCATAGTTAAAGAAATCTCTACCTATATATCTGCAGTGCACAGTAAGCGGCTGTCGCTTTTCACTTCCTACCCTCTACCCATCCTTCTTCCAGTAACAACGTCCTCAGTTTCCTGTAAGAATCTATCTTCAGCCTCTGGAGAGATTACCCATTGGTTAAGAGCACTGGCTATTCTTGCAGAAGATCCAGATTCAGTTCCCAGCACCCACATGGTGGCTAACAACTG
>NW_008471419.1:0-1097 GCF_000622305.1 Nannospalax galili | reverse complement strand
TTTCCCTCTCCCTCCCCACTGCAGCATTCTAACCGGCTATGGAGACTGCAGTCCAAGCTAGCTTGAATACAACCTTTTATCCTGATCTGAATTCAGTCTGGTGGTCTTAGTAGTCCCAGGCTCCATAATACTCTCTACAGAATCAAATATTGTAATACATTTAGTTCTTATTTGCTCCTCACTAATTCCAGCCCCTTGATAGATGTGTTAGGTATATCATCCCCAGATTCACTAATAGCAGTGATCAATACCACGTTTAAATAACAAAGGAGGTCAGTATCATATTTGGATAATGAAGGAGGCCAGCCAGTATTTTCATAATGTAGAGAAGTGACTTGTGGAAAAGCAGTATTTCTAGTTCAAATGTTTATTGATGACTCTTTGACAAAACCATTCCCCATGTTGGCATTCAGAGCTACTGAAATTGACTGTTTAGCCAGTGATTACTTTATAGGAACAAAGTTTAGGTTGGCATTCAGTTTATACAAGGTACATCTGTGTGAGAGAGACAGAGCCAAAGAGAGATAGTAGGGAGGAGAGTGAGAGTTTCTGGATATACTGTTTGTGTGGGAGTACGCATGTGTGCATGCAAGTACATGTTCATGTGTGTCCTGGTCATGTGGAGGTTGGAAGATGATGTTGGGCGTCGTTTTCAATTGCTTGTCACCTTATTTTTTGAGACAGGGTCTCTCACTGAACCTGGAACTCACCAGTTTGGCTGAACTAGCTGCCCAGTGAGGTCCAGGGATATGCCAATCTCTGTCTTCCCAGTGCTGAGATTACAGTGTGCACCACTGCACCCAGCTTTTCACATGGGTGTGAGGGAGGTGAACTCAGGTCTTCATGCTTATATGGCAAACACTGTACTGACTGAGGTATCTCTCCAGCTTTTTTTTTAATTTCTATTTTTATTTCATATTATGTGTATGAGTGCTTTGCCTGTATATAAGTGCACTACATACACGCAGTGCTTATAGAGGCCAGAAGAGGGCATTGGATCCTCCTGGAACTGGAGTTACGGATGTTTGTTAGCTGCCATGTGGGTGTTGGGAACCAAATCTGGGTCCTCTTAACTTCCGAGTCATCTTTTTTTTTTT
>NW_008471418.1:0-1097 GCF_000622305.1 Nannospalax galili | reverse complement strand
GGGGCTTGAGGACCAAAGGTGTCCTGCATGCATTTCCTATGAGGATGTGAATGAGGAAGAGGCAGGAATACTCGGGATGCAGTTCTAATTCTTGTGTGAGGCAAATTCTCAGAACCAGTTTCTACATCTCTTCACATGGGAAAAGGCAGGGAGGGCTCCTCACATCTCCTTACACAAGCACAGATGCGACTGTAATTTTTAGCTCAGTTCAGTGCGTTCTACGTGTACTACAAAGGGAGACTAGCCCAATAAATGACAAGGTCTAGAACATTCATTACGATCCCAGTGGCCACCATATTTCAGGCAAAGGCTTTCTTCTGATAGAGAGAAAAGGCTTTTTTGAGGGGAAGGCATCTGGTCAAAGTCCCTAAGAATTCTAACAGCCAACACGAGGGCAGGAACGGGTTTTGTCCCATGTATTTTGGTGATGGACACCCTCAAAACTCACCTTGAGTGCTGACAGAGCTATGAAGTGCATTCTTATAAACCTAGTCAATGTCCCTCTTACGAGATCCTTCAGCGACCTGACAGCAATCACCTTGAATCAAGACACGCTCAGAATGACCGACCTGTCAGGACTGTGAGAGTGACAGACATTTGGGGAGAATCACTGTGGGGCCCCAATCTGTGCTCTGACTGGAATTTCTCTCAATCATCCCTTGGGGTCTTCACCTAGACTCTTGCTGAAAATCCTGTACCAATTCAAGGTCATCCACGAAGGACAAACTGCCCAACTCCTTGTGATCTGGAGAACTCTTGGAAGTGAGTAGGTGCCACACTTCATGTGGGATTTCCAGTGATGCCCTAATGACCTGGGCTCATCTCTGATGACATGGGGGTTTCTAAGTCCACCTGAACTTGATTCTTCTCACCTGTACTTCTTGAAAACTCCCCTTTACTCCTCAGAAGGGTCAGGTCAGGGGTTCCTCTGCTGTCTTCTGATACCAGGGCTATTCTTGTTCACTGCTCACATGTCTCCTGCTGTCACTCAGATCCACCTTGCATGTCAGGACCAGCACTCCCACAATACCTGTTTTCCTGACTAGGAAATCAGTGGTGGCATCTTTGGTCCACAGTGCTCCCCAGAGCCAGCCTGT
>NW_008471417.1:0-1097 GCF_000622305.1 Nannospalax galili | reverse complement strand
TCCAGGAAGCTGCCCAGCAAACTTGTTCACACAGAGTTTCTGACTACTTGAAGGTGGATAAAGTAGAGTCTGTCTACAACCCACTGTGATAAAACCCTTCCATGCCCTTTCTGAAGATGAAGCATTGTTTGTGACTAAGGTCTTATAGTTCACTATCGAGCAGGGATAGTAATGTACATCGTGGGCAACCACAGACTTGTCCCAACAGGTAAGGCTCTTAGAGTTGTTTATTTCTCCTTTGCAGGCCCTGCCTCTAGTAATAGATGCCTTGTGCAATGTTTCTAAGCCACATTACAATTATAGCTGAATAATCATTTTGTAGCCAAGAATGGACCCAAATTCTGAGAACCACTTCTTCCTTCAGATATCTCATGGAAATATGCCCCAAACCAGGTCACACTCATACTTTTTTTGAAGCAGTATTTACAGTAATAACTGGGGAAGTGGATGCTAGGATCCACCATTCTTGTCAGAGAATCTAGCCTTTTGATCACTAGTCTAGAGTATGTCACACACACACAATTTCAGGCAGAATTCTCCATTCTTTTCATTGTTTGTGAGGAGAATAGCACTACTTTTAGTGCTTTGATATTCTTGTCAAGCAAACCCACATTCATTCACTAGCTTGGGCAAAGTGGGATCCTGAGGGATTAAGCTCAGGTACCCAGCACATAGGAGGAGCAGAAGGCTCATGAGCTTGTTTACATGATAACTTTTGGTTACAAGGTAGAAGTCATTAATACAGATTATTTCCATGCTGTAAATCATTCTTACAGCCCTGAGTATTCTAATGGGCTCCCTTGTGTTTCTAAGTCCCTGTATTAGTCTGTTTAGGCTACTGTAATAAAATGCCATTGACTGGGTGGCTCACAAATGACAGAAATTTATTGCTCAGACTTTTGGAGGTAAAAGGCCAAGTCAAGGTGAAAGCACATTTGGTGCCTGGTGATGTCCACTTCCTGCCTTTTCACTGTGCCATCACATAGCTAAGGCAGCACTCTGGGCCTGTTTTATAAGGGCCTGACCACCTCCCAGAGGCCTATCTTCTAACCTTTACCTTAGGGGCTTAAGGTTTCATAAACTTGACATTGATATAA
>NW_008471416.1:0-1097 GCF_000622305.1 Nannospalax galili | reverse complement strand
CTTTGGAAAGTTTAAAGAAATCACTACTGTCTGGTATGGAAAACTTTCACTTCATCATCAAAGCTGTTTTCTCTGTCTCTGTGGGTACCTTCAGGGTGCAAAGAAAGGAGAGATCTTATTTCTTTTGTTCTTGTCAATTCCTTGCATATTTAGCATCTCTGATAACCAGCCAAGTATTATTCAGCTGTCTCAGTAAATATAGCACCAGTTTGATGTTCAGCTTAAAAGGAGAGATGGCTTGAAAAGGGAGGAGGGATTCATATAGACCTTGATTCCAAGAATGTGATCTACCACACACACTATCTTGGCAGATAACCCTGCAACTGAAAACGAATATCATGGCTTGGGACTCATTGGGAAGAAGAAAGGTATCAATAGGGATAGCAGGGGGATTAGAAAAGGTAATGGGGTGAGCACGATTACAGGATGCTATATAAGGATGCTATGAACTATATAAGTTCAAAAGTGTCAGAAATGTTGAAAATAATAAAAACCTATTAAAATAAAAATAGAAACATGTTATGGGAGAGAGAGATCATGATCTTCAAGGTGTTCACCCCCACCGTCCTGGAAATCCCTACACCTACTTCAGGATGCAAAAGCAGACTGCTCATATTATTCTACCCCCAGTAACTCCTGTGATGGATGAGAACAGATGGAATACTTGGCAATAATGGGCACAGCTGTGGCAGGGCCAGCACAAAAGAAGAGCAAAGTCATTGCATTCCAAGTAAGCATTTCTAATTATCTGTTTCTTTTTAATATGAGAGATGCTACTGCACCCCAGCCTTCTAAATACTGAACACAAAGCATATTTATTTTCATTTATGACCTCAAGATGCTCTCTATCCCAGGCAGAGGCCCCCAATTTCTAGCATTATCAGGGTATTTTTATCATTACAATGTGCCTAGTTTCTAGAATATATGGTCACAATGTACCTTATTAGAGCCATTTCTTCTAAAGCTGTTACTCTGTGGCTGGAACAGAAATAGAAGTTTGAAGGAAGCAACTATTCTTCCAGATAATTTTCTTTCTTTTCCTTTCATTTGGCACCATTATTCCTATCGTCGAAGTAAAGTAGGGTAGTGGAAAAAAA
>NW_008471415.1:0-1097 GCF_000622305.1 Nannospalax galili | reverse complement strand
CATTAGTAATTGCTGTTTATGTGGTACCGTGAATTCGATGTCCAGATGGAGGCACATGTTGTAAAACCTCCAGAAACACTACGAAATGGAAACATACAATATATTTGATGAACATTTGACACAACTTAGTAAAATTTCCGAAGCATGCCTGTTGTAAATGGGGTGCAAAGAAATAAAATAAACACATAGCAAGTAAATAAGAGAGATACATACAACACACAAATCATGCCATAAAGTTCTCGAATTACTTATTAAGACATATTTGTGAACTAGTACTTCTCATTTTCCTCCATTTTATTCTTTGTCTTTAACTGTTCAAAAACCAAAGAAAAACAGCACTAAACTTTAGTTACTGATAAAGTGTTCATACCAACTTCAACATTTGAATTTTTTTATTATTTTAATTTATTTTTGATTTATTATTTTTTACATTATTGATTTTCTATGACTTCTTCATACAACATAATTTGATGGTATTTAGATCCATTCCTCTATAAGTACCTCCATCTATTACCCCTTGCCCCATGTAGTATATGGTATATATGGTACATATGTCTATAGCCTCTAACTTGTGTCCCCAAATGTCCTTCAGTTTGGATCCATCCACTGGAGCTTGGTTAACCTGCCAAGAGTCCCATCCTTGAAAAAGACTCTCTGCCCCTCCCAGAAGCTATTGTTTGCTGCTATTTCCTTAGGTTGCTGTGGGATTTCTTACTCACTTACTCATTTCTATGCTGGGATTTTGTCTGGTTTGAGCTTGCATGGGACTTGCCCAAGCTCTAAACATTGCTGTGAGTTCATATGAGTAACTGACCAGTTGTATGGAACACTCTGTTTCCTTGTGCTCATCCGGCCCTCTGGCTCTTACAATCTTGCTGTCCCCTCTTTTACGCTAATCACCAAGTCTTGGGAGGAAGACGTTCGATAAAAATGTCCTATTCTTGGGTCAGCGCTCTGCAGCCTTTTGCTCTCTGTACATCGGCCAGTTGTGCGTTTCTGCGTAGGTTTCTGATGCATAAGGAAACTTCTCTTGTAAGAGTTGAGTGATGCATTTATCTGTGAATTCTATAGCTGAATCTTTTTTAAAGAGCTGAATA
>NW_008471414.1:0-1097 GCF_000622305.1 Nannospalax galili | reverse complement strand
AGTAGTCAAATTGCTTAAAGGAATCTTCAAATTATCTTGATGATTTTCTCAATTTTACATGAATGAATGTAATGAGAATCCTAATGACCCAATTGCTCCTCAAAGAGAAATGGTTTGGCATTATCAATTCCTGATGAAAGAGTGTAGCCTGTACCTGAGCTTTATGGCGACCAGCCCAGGTTGCAAAGCTTGGAGACTATAGGAAGAGAGAGGCATCATCTTGCAATCACAAGGTCCTGTCTTAACCTCAGTCTTGATTAACTGTGAGATAGCCTTAGTGACTTCCCCAACCTATCTGTCTATGTGTCTGCTCCTCCTTTGCCACATTTGTGGAGGAGTTGTTCAGCTTGTCTTCTATGTTATCACCTCTGTTGTGTCATATGCTTCTCTGAATATAAACCTTGTCTAAATCAGGCCATCCAAAATGGTCAAATTGTTTTCTCTTAGCTGGAGAATGATTCCTATTACTCCAGGGGAGGACGGAAGATGCACCCCGTGGGGCTGGGGCCTCCTGAGTCCTAGAATGTGCCCTGGGGCCATGGCTAGGCTCTTGGCTGGTTGGAGTTATCAAGGTCCCTTTGGGGTATCCCTGGGGGTGCTCCCACCTCTTGAGTCACAGCACCCTCCAGGCCAGAGGGCTCAGGTGCTCCCATGTGCAAATTGCAATGTTATCAGATAATATTTTCAGATTTTTAGTCTATTTTATGAATTAGTGTCATTATTTCACCAGAAAAAGCCCATTCCACAATTATAGTGGGCAACAGCTTGCCCAGAAGGAATAAGTATTTCCTTTGTGCTTTAGTTTGCTAAAGAGGTGAAATATCCAGGAGGCTAGAGGTCTGTTATCTCAGTTGGCTGAAGCCCAATGTTAGAAAGGCCAACTTTACAGGGTCTCTTCCCAGATGGACTGATTAGTAGGATTTGCTATGTTTTTATTTTTTTAATTATTCTCTCAGCTTTGTCTTCTCAGTATATATGAAAATAATGTTGTGTACTTCAGGAGTCTGTTGAAGATTAGACGAGTTCATACTTTTGTAATTCATAAAACAGACATATAGCACGTTCTCAGTAAATGGTAATTATGGTTTTTGTCTTAG
>NW_008471413.1:0-1097 GCF_000622305.1 Nannospalax galili | reverse complement strand
CTAGGATCTATGTCCTCTCCTGCCATGTGTATTTGGCTGAGTTTACAGTACAACCCATGATTTTCTTCCCATTAAGAGGGCTTTCAGTCCAATTAGAGAGTTATTGACTGCTTCCCTTCCCCCAGATAACAGTGCAACTATTGCACCAATAGAGGCAGTTTTCCTTGGCAGTCGTTATGGATATTAGGCTGTAGGTTGGGTTGGATCATTATTGTGTCTCTCCCTAGGCAGTTTACATATCATCATCTAGTGTTATGATAGCCATACTTTGGTTAGATGGCATCCAGTTCAGTTCCTGCACCATTTCTCCAAGTCCTGTATCCAAAGTATGTCCTATTCTGCAGTAAGGTCTTATCTATTAGCTCTGGGCGATATTAAAAAGGTTTGGCAATAGTCTGTGTTATTTTGGGAAACTCCTGGATCACCTTCACCAACCACTCTAACAGTGGTCTCTTCTGTCTGGCACCGTGTAAAGCCTAATTGTTTAAAGAGTAAACAGCTAGTCCTGAGAAATATCCCATATTCTGTATTTTGTCAATTGCTTTGTTGGAGTTATTTCTTTTTATGTTTGTTTCTAAAGACTGCATTTTTCAGAATGATGACTAGATATTAAAATGTCATCACATTTCAATTGAAATATGTAGCATGTATACTTTAGAGGTACAGGTGATACTGATTAATTCCTATTTTATTACATAATAGGATGTGTTCTTATTTCAATTCTTGTGAATATGCTTCTACAATGAAAGGGTAAGGACAAACTGTCACCTGAGTTCTCTTTGGATCTCTTGTGCCCTCAGACAAACCATATAACATATTTATTTGTGAATTTATTATAGTTTATATGGGGGGGGAGTAACTCACAAAGAGACAAACACTGAGGACAAGAGTCTGCCATTCCAGATAGCTCCCATGGCCCACCCATAGTCACCAATAGCTTTGCCTGCACCTCATGAGCCCATACTCTCACCCCAGGTTGGTAATTGCCAGGCCATTCATTTTCTCATGCTCCAGTCACAGCTCCTGTCAAATATGGTGCCCAGAAGCCCCTCCCTCTGTGACTAACTCTCTGAAGTCAATTTTCCACAGTATGTCCC
>NW_008471412.1:0-1096 GCF_000622305.1 Nannospalax galili | reverse complement strand
GCGTGCCAACAGCTTTCTGTAGGCTCAGAAGAAGGACGACAGTGCATTTGAGAGAAGTCTGTATTTAGATAGGACAGCAGCTGCTTGTATTCAGTTGGCTTTGGGCGTTTACACAGTCACTTAGCTGACAATGAGAAATGCCAACTTGTCACATGTGGAGTGTAAGGAGCTGGAGGATCTGAAAGTAAAAGCAAGACAATTGTGGGTTTGGAAAGGGAATAGAAGGGTGTGGGTGGGAAGGAATAACATAACGAAGGGCAACAGAGGAAGTGGATATAATTAAAATACATTTATGTATGCATGCAAATATCATTATTAAATCCTCCTTTTTACATTTAATATATGGTAATACTGAAGGAATATTACATAAATTGAGATAAAAGCAAAGAAATCCCAATAATGTTCTGCCCTGTTCTTTCTCCTACTTTGCTGTTTGCTCAGTAGCTTAAAGTTAGGGAGGTGGTAGGGTAAGGGTAGTTTTCTTTCTAAGAATTTACAGATCATTGATCTAATTCACTGTTTCAGACATTTAGGCATCTTTTAGATAAATACTCCTGTTGACATTTGCCACAACTTCCCAGCTGCTGCTTACTGTGGAGTCTGGTTCCCAGTGACAGCAGGAGATATTTTGTATACATTCATGGAATTGAGGTACCTGGCTTCATGAATGGGCTCCTTCCTGTGATCACTAACCTGCTGAGGCTTTGGACTGGTGACCACAGAAGCAGCTGGATACAACCTGGTCTTTCAGAATGATGTCCTGCCAATGACTTGGTTTTAGCCATCTGACTCTTCATTCCAAGCCTGGGCTTCTTGTGGTCCTTGGTCTGTCCTCCCAGCAAACCGTTTTAAAGTCATCATAATCCCCAGCATCTACGCCACTCCTTGAATGCCACATGCAAGGGAGGAAGACCAGTAAGTCTGTCTCAGGCACATCTCTCCAGCCCATTTTCCCCCCAGAGCATCACCATCCTTGAAGAACTGGATTGTTGCTTTCCTATAACCACCAGTTCCCAGAAAAATAAGTGGCTCAAAGAAGTAAGAGGCCGTAGATTCTGTTTCTTCCCAACCTTTCAACACTTGAGAGTCAAAACCA
>NW_008471411.1:0-1096 GCF_000622305.1 Nannospalax galili | reverse complement strand
CTTTTGCCGTGGATGTATTGTTCTAAGGGCTGAAGAAGGCAAAGTCCAAGGAAAAATTAAAGCAGCTACTGCACTTAGTTGGAGCCAAACCATCTTATTTTGTCTCAGTGGCAGTAGTTGTAGACGATGCGACGATGCGGGGCAGAGCAGTGGCTTACAGAGGGCTGCTGAGGACACGTTCATTACTTCATGTGAATTCATTGCTGAGTCAGATGATGTGGTAGAAGACAAATCAGGCCACTGCCCTTGATGGGCTTAGTGCAGAGCAGCAAGACAAACAAATTAGGAATACTATGTTCCAAGTTCAGGAATAGAGCTACCTAAAGAATACGTATATTAATACCTCGGGTGTGAAGAGGCTGCTTGGGTGGGAGGTATATTAATAATCTATTGCTGCATAACAAATTTCCCCAGACTTTCTGGTCATTGTGGTCAATTTCCCCAGACATTGTTTCTATGGGACAAAATCTACTCAGCTGCATCCTCTGTTCAGTTTTTTGGAGTGCCATAACCAAGGTGTTAGCCCATGTATGTGAGCTCATCTTTAAGTTCTGCTGGAGATGTGTCATCTGGGGCCCTCATAGTTGGGAAAATTTGCTTCTTGGCGCACTACTGGGCTGAGGTCTCAATTGTTCAGCCCTCAGGTTCTTGTCACATGGGCTTCTCAGTACGGGAGCTTGCCTCATCAAAATACACTGAGAAGATGTAAGAGAGAGCCTCCTCACAAGACGGTCATCACAATGGTTTGCAGCCCACAACAGGGAAGCTTCATTAACAGCTTGATTAGGTTAAGAAATGACAAGGATGTTAGTGAGGTTCACCTTTGCTCATACCTGTGAAGGCATGTCTACAAAGGATTAACTGAGAGAAAACCTACCCTGAATGTGGTGGCACCATCTCCTGGGCTGGAGTCCCAGATCGAATAAAATGGGGAATATTCCCCTTTCTCTGCTTCCTGCTTCCTGATCTGCCCAGGTGTGAGCAAGCAGCTTCATGCTCCTGCAGCCATGGCTGAGAGCGTCTTTCCTCACACCTTCCCTGTCATTACATGCTATACTCTCCAACTATGACCTAGAATAATCCCTCAAGTTGTTGT
>NW_008471410.1:0-1096 GCF_000622305.1 Nannospalax galili | reverse complement strand
TGGTCAGATCTCTCTTCTCATAGAATCCCACTGCTGAAACACACGACATTGCACAGAGCAGGTGTCTAGGGATGGTCTGGGGCAGGGGCAGAGGATCCATTTACTACACTTCCGTTGTGAACTTATTTGCCTGGTAAGATCTCAGTACAGAACTTGTATTTTCACAGTGAGATTAAAAATGAGGGAATTAATTATTAATTTTGGATTCTCCTCATTTTAATGCTGTTTTATTCTACTTTCCGTAAAACGTCCATTTCAGTGCTATGATAGCATCTAAAGATTCGAACTGAAATGTAACACATCCCTGAGAGGCCTGGGATTCTCCATGTGGTGACTTAAGTCAAGGTTCCTCTTGCCAGGTCCTTCAGTTTTCTGAGACCAGTGGCTTCAGAAAAAGACAGAGGGCTCAGAATTATAGGCATTTCTAGGAAATTGGAGATAGACAAATGGCAGAGTTTTCACAGGAAACTTTTCTGAGGCCCCTGTCTGTGCTCTGGACCCAAGTTTCCTTCAGTCGTCTCTTGAGATTCTCACCTAGAATCTTGCTACACGAGGTGGGGAACTTAAGACTTAGGTCAAGTTCCCCACCTCCTTGAAGTCCTCAAATCTCCTGGATGTAAGCCAGTGCCATATTCTACCATCCCAGTGTATCATCTTCACTGATGCCTGTGGCCTGTGCTCATTTCTGCTTAGATGCCAGCTGCCTACGTTCACTTGAACTTGATTCCTCTTACTGTCCTTCTTGACATCTCCTCTTTACACTTGAACCCCGACCTTCCTGCCTTAACTAGTTCAGGTAAGCATGTTACTTAATGCCTTTGAGGACTGACAGAAACCTTCAGTCCTCAGGAGAGGTCCATAGTTTGAATCCATCCGCTCTCCATATGTGGCTCCCCCTGCTGACCTGACATGAGCCAGAGCAAAATGGTTATCACCTCCCTGAGATTTCCCACTACATTTCATGAAGCAGAAAAAGAGATGGTCACAGCAGCCTTCTTGCAGGGCTTCCCAAGCATCAGAATAGAGGAAACCAGGGTCAATGAGGTCAGTAGTTTGGGGGATGTTGGGCCTCTTCACAAGTTCAGTTCTTACATGC
>NW_008471409.1:0-1096 GCF_000622305.1 Nannospalax galili | reverse complement strand
CATCACAATGCTCAATGTAAAATCACAGTGCTCAGTGTCCCCTCACAATGCTCTCCTGTGTTATCACAATGCTCAGTGTGCCATCACAATGACCCAATTTGTCATTTCAATGCTCACTAGGCAACCAAAATGCTGAATGTCCCCTCACAATGCACCAATGTGCCATCACAATGGTCAAATTGCCATCACATTGCCCCAGTGTGTCATCTCATTCATCAGTGTGTCATCACAATGCTTCATTTTGTCATCACCATGCTCCAATTCCCATCCCAATGCTCAATGTGCCATAATAGTGCACCAGCGTATCATCACAATGCTCCTATGTGCCTTCACAATGACCCAATGTACCGCAACAATGTTCAATATGCCATCACAATGCTCCAATCTGTAATCACAATGTTTCAATATGCCCTCAAATCTCCATTGTGCCATCACAATGCCCCAACGTGCCATCATAGTGCTCGAATATGTCTTCAAAATGACAACTGTGACATCACAAAGCTCCAATATGTCTTCAAAATGCTCCATTGTGCTATCACAATGCTCCAATATGTCTTCACCATGCCCCCACTGTGACATCACAATGGTCCAAATGTTTCATCACAATGCCCCAGTGTGACATCATAGTGCTCAGTATGCCATCACAGTGCCCTGATGTGTCATCACAGTGCTCTAGCATGACATCACAATGCTCCAATTTGTCTTCACAATGCCACACTGTGATATCACAAAGCTCCAATATGTCTTCAAAATGCTCCATTGTGCCTTCACAATGCTCCAATATGTCCTCACAATGTCCCATGTGTCATCAAAATGCTCAGTGTGACATCACAATTCCCAATGTGGTATCAAGATGCTCCAATATGCTTTCACAATGTTTCTTGTGTCACCACAATACTCAGTGTGCCATCACAATGAATCAATGTGTCATCAAAATGCTCCAATGTGACATCACAATGCCCTAATGTGTTGTTTATGCTACTGTTTGACATCGCAATTCTTCAATGTGTCATCATAATGTTCCAAAGTGACAGAACAGTGTTCCAATGTGCCATCAACATGCTCAGTTATGAATTCACAATTCTCTATTGTGCCA
>NW_008471408.1:0-1096 GCF_000622305.1 Nannospalax galili | reverse complement strand
CTGAGTTGGATCTTTTTCTAAATTGACAAATTCACTTCTCTCTTTTGTTCTCAGTAGTCCCTAGCCTAGGGCTGGGCATGCATTAGGTACATAATAAAGTCTTCCTGTTGTTTGCCTACCTTATGGTGGGAAACCTGAGGGAGTTTTGTTCACTTCTGTGTCCCCTACCACCATGGTCAACACATGTAAGAGACTTGAAAAACTAAGTTGCAAGGAATAATGTATTTCCTGGGTGGTGCCTAGCATACAGTCAGTGTTCAATAAGGATTTATGATTAAGAATTCATTAAAGGATGATAGACTTGCTAATACTACTGGACAGTGGTTGTCTAAATTCTGAAGACTTACCATTTCATTTAAGTTCCTTAAAATGGGTTTCTCCATGGGCTCGGCAAAGGGGTTATATAAGACACTACAATGAAAAAAGGAGGTTACACAGGGACAAGGTGTCAGTGAGGCCCACAGGTGGCAGTCCCGGGATCTAGCCCAGGACCAGACATTTCCACCATGGTGCTCTTAACTCACCTGAAGCCTCCAGAAAATGAGACGTGGGCATGGCTCACTTGGGCATAGCAGTCTTGGAGCTCCAGGGCTGGGTGACCAAGGTCATTACGGGTGAGGACAATGATGCCAGTGAAGTAGATTCCAGAGAGAAACAGATCAGCAGCTCCTGAGTCTTGGCTGTGCAGAAAGAAAGGACAAGGTTACCCAAGTCTAGGCAACACATGGAGATGGTTCTTGTCTGATCTGCCAGAGGCTCTAAGCTCATGGGAGACATGGACCTCATCATGCTTATCTACCATGGGCAGGGACATAGTAGGTGCCGGCTGAACACTTACTGAACAAGTGAAATTGTGGATATCTAAATGGACAGCTGTGGGAAGCTGTTCCTACTTCCCACTTCATCCCAAGTGCTCTGGTGCTGATAGTGGCTGAGCATCTATCTATTGAGCATCATTTATATACAATATTTATTTGGAGATGGAACATCAGGGGTAAAGCTGGCAACACCTCATCTAGGTGTTCATGGGGGAACATGCTATTTGTCTACAGTCTACAAAACTGGAGTTAAGACAGAAAAATGGTACACAGCAGGC
>NW_008471407.1:0-1095 GCF_000622305.1 Nannospalax galili | reverse complement strand
TGGTTAAGAAGGAATCTGATTTTATCGAGCCTTTCTAGAAAACAGTAACCCTTCCCACCGCACCCCTGAAGGAAGTAATAACAATCTGCTTTTGTTTTTTTCAAGTGTGGTTATGTGTGCAGTTCATGATGCATACATGTACACGCATGTGCATAGAGGCCTGAAGTCAATCTTAGGTGTCACCCTCAGGGACACTGTCCACCTCCTTTGAGACAGGGTCTTTCACTGACCTGGAGCTCACCAATTTGGCTAGACTGGCTGGCTAGCAAGTCTCAGGGATCTTCCAGTCTCTGCCTGCCCAGTAAAAATGGGTTTGTAATAAGAAAACGGAAAAAGAAGAATGCACATAAAGAATGGTTGTTAGCATGTGAGGTTATGGGTAATGCTTCTTTAGTACTTTCTGGAATG
Source organism: Nannospalax galili (assembly GCF_000622305.1). Lineage (NCBI taxonomy): Eukaryota > Metazoa > Chordata > Mammalia > Rodentia > Spalacidae > Nannospalax > Nannospalax galili. The sequence continues at coordinate 687 of NW_008471407.1, read as the reverse complement.
ACATTTTGTTATTTTCACAATTATGTCAGAAGGAACCAGCTAAGCCAAGATAAACAGCAATTACCTTCTTCGTTGTCAGAGTCAGAGCTGGAGACATTCCCCTCTGCCACATCCTTCTCTTTGAGGTAGCTCAGCACAAACTGCTCAATGTCCTCAGGTGTAGTGCTGGCCTCAGAGACTGCTGGTGCTTGACTTCCCTCTGCCTCTATGGTTGGTTCTTGGAGCTGCCCAGTATAGCCTGTGTCTGGGAACCAGTGGGCTGTAGGGAAATGTTAGAGTGATCACCCTGGTCATTAGAAACAGGTGCTAATCCTCTGTAAGCAGAATAAGCTCTTTGAGCCATGTTTGAGCCTCTCTGCTTCTCCAGCCTCTTCTACCCCCCAGTTAGCTGCCTGTTAACTTCCAACCATTCCAATATACTAGGCATTTTCCTGCCTCAGAACTTTTGTATATGCTGTTCTTGCTGTCTGGAATACTTACTTCCTGCTTTACATCTGGATAATTCCAAGTCACTTTACACATTTCAGTACAATCAGAACTTTCCCAGTAAAGCCATCCCTTAACTCCTTAGCCTAACATAGGTCACTTATGCTGTGTCTTGCACAGTACACTGTTCTTTCTCTTCATATTTTACAGCCATTTATTTATTTATTTATTTATTTATTTGTCTTTTTGAGACAGGGTCTC
>NW_008471406.1:0-1096 GCF_000622305.1 Nannospalax galili | reverse complement strand
AAAGATGATTTGCCTAGTTTATCATCAAAGCAAGATACTTCTTGACATTCAGTAATTTAATGGTATGACCTATACATTATTGGGAAAATTAATGAAGTACATATTTTAACAAAATTCCATTTACTAAGTGAAAAATGTTTTTAGTTCCACACCATTATCTTCAAAAATAATTAAAGCAAAATGTATGAACTAGTAGAGCCCAAAAGAGAAAGAAAAATCACATTGTACATCATTACCCTGATATTAGTAACCCTGTCTTCATGAACTGAAGTTTTGATGCCTTTTGAATTTAGAAAAATTGAGATAATTGGGTAAAGAGAAATCTTGTTGGAAGATGTTCACAAGGTCAAGAACTTTAGACTCTGTTTCATTTTTCCCTCCTGTTTCCACTTCAGAAAACAAAACAAAAAATCTTTATGAAGTGTTCTAGCTTAAAGGATTAGAAATCTGGTTTGCTTGACTAATTTAGAGATTTGTCTACCTCCTAGGATGCACTCTAAGACATCAAACCCACAAATATATAATCAAGTATATCCTACATTAAATAGTAAAGGCAAAAGAAAAATACATTAAAATACAAGAGGATTTGGGGCTCCTTATGTCCATTTGAAAGTGATGCAGGGTGGTGAAGCTTGGTCTTGGAGATAATTCCGGCTTCATTTTGATGTCTGACCCAGACACATCCAACATGAGTTGCTCTGTCCCTTCAGTTCAGTGTCATCTCTAGTCAATAGACAGGAACTAGGAGTTTACTCAAGTGTTTTCATAACCACAGGTTGGGTAGTAAAAGCCTGGGGGCTTTTTCTGAGTCATGTGGAAACTGCTACAGGGTGACAGTCAGAACCACACAAAATTATCAAGTGTGAAATGAAGGCAACACCAAAGGAGAGAGCCTCACTGCTTTCCAAGGTAGTGGCCTTTTATCTTCACTTCAGTTCATTTCGTGACTACAATGTCTACCAATTACAGGGGTCATTTAAAACTCTGAAAATATAGAAAGAAAAATCGCACCTTGTTAAACAATCCTAAACCCAGAGCTTTGATCAGACTTCAAAAGAGAAAATCTCTTATCAAAATTACTATCACCTTTCCTAGG
>NW_008471405.1:0-1096 GCF_000622305.1 Nannospalax galili | reverse complement strand
GGGGGGGGGGGGGGAAGCTGCTGCTGTTTGGAACCCTAACAGGGAAGAAGCACACAAGTCAGGACAGCGTGTACCAGGGAGCTGTGCAGTTGAGTGGCCCATAGTGCCCAGAAGACAACATGGTGGAAAGGTGGAAAGTGCCAAGCAGACCTGACACAGCCGGTATTGAAGGTGCAGATTATGTAAGGTTCCCTGCCAAGGGAGGTGTGATAGGACACTGAGCCATCAAACACCTGGATACTGCAAAACAGTTTATAACTAAATAGGAGAATGAAGCAGGCTGAGAGGGGGATGACTTCAGTTCTGTTACAGCTTGTCACCTCCCGAGAGAACCATTGCTTAAAATGGACTTGAGAAGCAAGTAGAGCTAAGTATTAGTCTTGCAAAAAAATCCTAGCCAAGCAAAGCTCACTTCTGATTAAAAATTGTAAGCCAGGGGGCTGGAAAGATGGTTGTCAATAAAATGCCTGCCGTACAACATGAAGCCACGAACTGAGAGGCCCGGCATCCACGTAGAAGACAGGCACATCTGTAGCCGCAGCACTGCGAAAGAAGGACAAAGAAAGGTGCCAAGGGTGTGCTGGCTAGCCAGTCTAGCTGGATCTAGCTCCAGGTTCAGCGAGAGACCCTGTCCCCCTAAAAAGGATGGGGAGCCATCGAGGAAGACATCTGACATTGATCTCTGACTTTGAAATACACATGTACACTCACACACATTTAACATTCTAAGCCAAAACATTCTTTTGGTAGTGAAAATAACACCCCCTTTATAACAGTCCTCTTCTTTGTTTACAAACCAATTCCAAAAAAAGACAGAGTAGACCAGAAGAGAAAATCTGAGACAGCAGAGGAAGGGCAAAATTTTTGATGTCCATGGTTATTCTCTTGAAAAGTACAGACAGGCCTTTAACAGAGATCGTCTATAACAGACAAAAGGACTGTGGAGATGAAACAGATTTAGACGAGAAACGGGGTACTGCTTAGGTTCTTGTTAGCTTAGGCTATCTGTCTACACGTGGCTGTCTGTCTACACGTGTCTGCCTACAGGTGGCTGTCTGTCTACACGTGGCTGTCTGTCTACATGTGGCTGTCTACA
>NW_008471404.1:0-1087 GCF_000622305.1 Nannospalax galili | reverse complement strand
TCCCAGAATAGGCAAAACAACCTTGAAAGAGGAGGCTTCACTCTTTGAGAGTTCAAAGCTTGCTTCAGTGTCTCAGTAAGCAAAGCAACATGGCGCTGGCCCAAGGACAGACATCCAGCTCAGTGACAATAGGCTGAGCATTCAGAAGCCATATCTGTGCCAGCTGATTTTTGACAAGGGTTCCAAGGTTGTTCTGTGAGAAAAGTGTGGTCTTCTCAGTGAACGATGCTGAAAGTACTGAACAGCCACCTGTGAGAGAAAGAAGGTGCAGCCCTATTTCATCTCCTAGGTGACATATTCCCCTAAGGAGTGGAAAACCTCAACCTAGAGGCTGTGAAGGAGGAGAATAGAGGTGAGAAAGCTTTGTGATCTCAGATTCAGGAATCAGTTCTTACGTTAAGAATCGGTTCTTACATTAAGACCAAGAACACAAGTAGCTAGAAAAAAAGCATTCAGATTTGACTACATTGAAATAAAAATGCTCATCCAAAAGCATATGCACTCATATGTACACATACCCACACAAACACAAATATACATGAACTCACACGAAGCAACATTGGCACACATATGTGCACACACCCACACAAATAAAGCAATAGCAAGAAAGTGCAGATACCATAGAATGGGACAAATATTTGTAAATTGTGTATCTGATACGGTTCTGATGCTCAGATTGTATTCAAAACTCTAACAGTTCAACATAAAGACAAATGTCCATTTAAAAGTTGACAATGGATTTGAATAGACATCTCTCCAAAAAAGGTGTACAAACAGCCAATCAGCATATGAAAAGATGCTCAATATGGTTATTCATTAGAGATATGCAATTCAAAACCACAATGGGAAACCACTTCATACTCACTTGGATAGTAAAATTTTAAAATAGAGGAAGAAGGCAGGCAGGTGGTGCACTCTTGTAATCCCAGAATTTAGGAAGCGCAAGGAGATGGATCAGGGGTTCAAGACTAGCCTGGGCTTCATACTGAGTTTCCAGCTGGCTTGGGCTATGTAGCATAATCATGTCTCAAAAACTAAAACACACACACACACACACACACACACACACACGAGAGAGAGAGAGACA
>NW_008471403.1:0-1096 GCF_000622305.1 Nannospalax galili | reverse complement strand
ACTTTCTAAAGGAAATGGTGGTAGCCAAGGCTGAAGGTTGTATGGACTCTTTTGTGTGAATGAGAAGTTGGTAGAGAGGGATATTTAGAAACATCTGGATAATTCTGTTTTTGATTTTTAGACTTTCTCTGAATATTTAATGCTAATATTCCTATTCACTAAAAACACATCGTACAATCTTGTTTTCATTATGCTGACTCTTGCATTCTATAAGAGGACCAATACTTCATTATATGAAGTAGATAAAAATAGATCTTCAGAAAATAATGTTTCAAACTCTTATTGCAAATCTGGAATGACAAAAAAGTTCTAGAAACTAATACTGCTCAAAGGGTTGTCAGATTCTTGGCTAACATAACTTAGTAACAATACATTTAATAAGCTCATTTAAGAGATTATATTTTCAATTATGAGCATGGATGACATCAGTGATCATACGCAGTTGCTGTTCAGGGAAGAAGATTTGAAAATGAACATCTGTGCCAGAGCCTGGGCTGTGGGAGGGGGTTTGAAGAAGTGAGTGGCATTTGAACTGAGCTTTGGTGAGGAGGTAACATGGAGACATGTTGGAATGGTGAGAAAAGTTATTTTGCACAGAGTACAAGAGGAGAAACTTAGATTTCAGAAAACAGTCAGGATGAGAAGTTTGGTATCAATTTGGGGAAAGGAAATTGCAATGGTGAATTTTGAAAGATTTCATAGCTGAAGGGATCAGTTTGAAAGTCATTTCACAGGCAATGAAAAGTTTCTTATCAGGGATAAGAGGGTTCTTTACTTCTTCCTTCATTTGATCCATATTTATTGAGCTCTTACCATGTCATCAACTCTAGGCAATAACAAGCCCTTATTATCTTGTATTTGGGGAGAAAGTAGAGGAGACAGATAAAAAAACAATGGAACATACAATACAGCAGATTACAGAAACGTGCTATTTTAGGTAGAAGTGAGTTCAAGGAAAGTCAGAGCCAATGTCTCTTAACAGAAGATCTGAAATGAGGGAGTGAATTAGTGAGTACACCATCTGTGTCTTAGAGAAAGTCATACCTGTCATTGAAAAAAAAATGCTAAGGCCCCAAGGAAGGAGCTGAGGCTTGAA
>NW_008471402.1:0-1095 GCF_000622305.1 Nannospalax galili | reverse complement strand
TCCCCTGAAACTGGAGTTACAGACAGTTGTTAGCCACCATGTGGGTGCTGGAACCTGGGTCCTCTGCAAGAACGGTCAGTGCTTTGAACTGCTGAGCCATCTCTCCAGTCCTCTCTTTTTATTTTCTAATCTCATCTCTATGTTTCTTTTTTCCTAAACTTTATTTTACATGCATCATATGAGTGTTATGCCTGCATTTAGATAGGCGCACCCATGGCATGCAGAGGGCATTGGATCCTATGGAACTGGATTTATGAATGCTTGTTAGCTGCCTTCTGGGTGCTGGGAATCAAACCTGGATCTCTCCAGCTCTCTTCTATGTTTCTGTAGATAGAGATTTGGGTTATTGTTCTCACACCTGTCTTGGTTTTCTTTAGTGCTACAACTTGTACAGCTTTAGCTGCACCCCACATACTTTTGTAATATGTAATATAATTTTCACTCGGTTTTTTTTTTTTCTTTTGAGATTTCATTTGTTACTGAGTGCTAATTTAGAAGTGTGTTGTTCAAATAATACAGGTTTGGAGAATTTTTGTTGTCTTCATTTATTGATTTTTGCTTAAATTTCATAATGTCCAAAGAACAGTGTTATGTAACTTCAATGCTTGTAAGTTTATTTTCAGCTGATAAAGCCACGGATGTCTGATAAATTGTACTTCCCCTCTGTGTTCTATGTATATGATTACATCATGCTTCGTTCAGACATTCTGCAGCCTTCCCCACTTTCCAACAAGTACTTTGTGAGTCTCTGGAAGAAGCGTGTTGAGGCACCAGCTACAGTGGTGGGTATGTTCCTCTGTCTCTTCAGTGATCTGAAATATTGTGTCTTGTTTGTGTCTCTTTGTTTAGTGTGTGCATATTTAGAGCTAAAATTACTTCCACCAGAATTGTCTCTGGTCCTTACATCACATCCTTATGCCCCCTTTATCTATAAGGATTTTTGGGTGCCGGTTTTATCAGATATTAATATAGATCCATGTACACTTTCACAAGCGTAATGAATATGGTGTATGTTTGTCGTCCTTTACTCCCATTGTGTCATTGTTCTCCCCTTTCTGTATTTCTCTTTTAACTGCTCTAGTTAGGGTATGTGAT
>NW_008471401.1:0-1096 GCF_000622305.1 Nannospalax galili | reverse complement strand
AGTAATACCTAGGACTGGGCACTGTGGACTAGGGCAGAAAAGACTCCTCTTTTCCTGGCCTGATCAGCTAAAAAAGATGATATCATTTTTCCTGAGATCTAGTTACGGAGAACACAGGAGAATCCAGGATATGAAGCATGCCAAAAGGAGTGGACTCATCAGAACTGTCTTCATGTGGGTGGAGAAAGAGCCAGAAATCTGGCTTCAAACTTGGCCCTTGCCATTTACTACTCACATGACCCAAGACAACTTACTTAAGCTTTCTGAATCTTTCTTCTTGTCCATTAAACAAGGGTTTTCTGATATGTGTTGGTAATTAGTAACAATAACATTGTTGAAGACAAACAGTAGCTTATTATCTAAGTCCCTTCTAGAGAGCAGTTCACTCCCCATCTAAACAGGAGGAAGGGATAAGGAAGAAGAAGAGGAAGATTATCTTGGAAAATGATGCTGACTTTCACTCTCTTACTGGCGGTGTGAAGTTGTTCGCATCACTGGAGAAAGCATGCTGTCTTCTTCCATTTCTCTGACAATCATTTATGGACACACTCTCCCTTTAACATGGGCTTACCCTGAAAAATGATCAAGAGTGGAGGTAACGGAAGGCCAACCCAGATTTCACTCAGCAAAGACAGGTATCCTGGGCATGTCTGGTTCTGAGCAAGCATGCCACCAGTCAAGTTGATCAGATCATCAGTGTCTGGTCTACATGATCCCACGCTAGAAAGGACCAGGATCAGAGCCATCATTTCAGCTATCCTCACAAACAAAGATGAAACCACTGTCAGCAGCAACATCTTTGAAAGACAGCTAACATCCTGTTGTTTTTGGCTGTTTTCTTTAAATGGTCAAAAAAGCTGTTCTCATAGTCAGTAATCTCACAGTGCCAATTTCCTTAGCATATTTAAAGAGTTGCCACTGAAGCATATTATTTCACATTGTACCACAATTTCAATCTTGGAAGGCAGTAAAATTTGACTGTCAAAAATATGTTTTATTGGGGGAGGCATCAAATCATACAATTGAAGTCCTATGATCAAGATGGGAGATTGCCAAGACTTATCTTCTGAGGCCCAGTTCTTCAGACTCAGATTCT
>NW_008471400.1:0-1095 GCF_000622305.1 Nannospalax galili | reverse complement strand
CAGGCAATACACTCATACACATAAAATAAAAACTATAAATAAAATATTTTTAAAAAGACTACTCAGTGGAAGGGAACTCATGTGTGGCACTGTAAATGTAGCCAAATACACACAGCTAGAGAGGTCATAGATCATAGAGAAAACCATATATTTGCCATATCCCAGGCAAACATAATTTCTTATTTTATGCTAAATATATATCCTTATATTTACAGAGAAATACACCAGTCACCACTCATCAAAGAAGATTCTTTTGGTAACAGATGGAGACCATTACAGAATTCTGCTACTGGTTATACACAGAGAATAGGTGTCTCTGAGATGTTCAGGCCTAAGTGAAACATCAACAATGGAACCTCTACACCTCAGGCTCACAGAACACAGGGGGACAGGGGATAGAGAGAAAACTAATGTATCTCTCAACTCTCACCAGTGAAGCTTCTTTGTGTATCAGAAGACAATGAACATAGACGGTCACAACTGGCCAAAATGTAGGGAATAATAGGCTGCGAAGTACATGTCCTTGGATAGACATATTAAACATTTCCCATCTAGGACACAGGGATCATTGTGGAAGAGGTGGTGGAAATATTGTAGGAGCTAGGGGTCTTGCATAACTATAAGGAGACATAGTTCTCAAGGTTTCTTGGAAATTGCTCATATTAACTTACAGCGATGGTGTCAGCACGCACAAGACCCATTCAAACTCAATCAGACAAATCCAGCATAGTCCTGGGGCAATGGGGAGGAGGCCCCAATCTGAGGTGAGGAAGTGGTGGCAGTTAATCACTGCTGGGTGAGGGGAAGTTGGTCTTCTTTAAGAAAGTGAAGCTGGATCAGTTGACTGGGCTCCAGTGTATGAACTCCCACCAAAGGACATCTGGGTACACAAATGTGACCCAACAGGCCTTAACATATGTGAAGGTTTGAATGAAAATGTCCCCCGTAGGCTCCAAGTATTTGGCAATTTTGTCCTCAGTTGGTGGCACTGTTTGGGGAGTTCTTAGAAGGTGTGGCCATGCTGAAGGAAGTACATCACTGGGAGTGGGCTTAGAGAGTCCTTAAGCCTTGCAGGATCTCCAGTTGCTCTCTTGC
>NW_008471399.1:0-1095 GCF_000622305.1 Nannospalax galili | reverse complement strand
ACACACACACATATACATATAAATAAGAAAAGAACTAAATCTTTTTAAAAATTATATAAGAATAAATTTAGTTAATAAAATAATTAGAAAAAGAATTCTTCCTAAAGTGTGTGAATATAAGAATGAGAAACTACTATTAGGGAATGGGACTGGGGAATTTGAAAAATAGTCAAAATGTTGGAAGAAGAACAAAAGACCAGGAAGGACACTCATTTGAAAGCCCCAAAGTACCAGCCAGGCATGGTGATACCTGCCTGTATCTGGCTGTGTTTGGAGAGTGTTTGGAGACATGTTTTTGAGGTCACAACTAGGGCATGCTATTGGCAACCAGGCAAGGCAGGGGTATTGCTGAACCCCTCAGAGTGTCCCCACATGCCTTGAGTACAAAAAATGCTTTACAGCAAAATGCTGAATAATATGGAGGTTGAGAAGACCAGTTTGAACTAGAAGGGTGCACACTAGTTAAAATAAGATGTTCCTGGAAGGTCTCGGGCTATGCTAGGGGTCTGAAAATAAAAACTGAAGCACACCATCAGACTCCATTTTCTCATCTACTATTTGGGTTGTGGAAACAGAAGGGCAAAAAGGGTGAGGGAAAGGCAATCTTGGACTATATGGATCATTTTTCCCCCTGTGAATCAGCCTTCAATTGGTTACGCCCAGCAACACATAGAGAAACTGATAAAATCTGCCAAGCCTGACTCCTACCCTGCCAAGCTCCCCATCAGCCAAATTCCCACAGCTATTGCATTCTGGAATGTACTAGTTACATGATACACTGATGCTCCAATTCTTAACTGTGGGGTAATCGTACCAATTTAGGCACTAACTCCATCATGTCTAATTAAGGACTAATTAATTTTTTTTGTCTAACCTATCATTCTATTAATTCCAATGTCTTAAATAATATAGCTAGTCTAATTTGGATTTAAATTTTTTTAGATTCTTTTATTTTATGTGTATGAGTGTTTGCCTGTGTGCATGTAAGGGTACCATGTACATGCTGTGCCGGTAGTAGCCAAAAGAGAGAGTCAGATGCCCTGGAACTGGAATTAAAGGCAATTGTGAAGTACCATGTGGGTGCTAGGAACCAAT
>NW_008471398.1:0-1096 GCF_000622305.1 Nannospalax galili | reverse complement strand
CAAGTCAGACTCAAACCCTCTACTCCTAATCACTATGCTATATTGCTTCAATTTTCCACTGTTGTGTTATATTTGGTTTGTCCCATGCTATATTTTCAGTTCCACCAGTAAAACTTGTAGTTTAATATTTTTGAAGATCTTGGTTACCTTCTCCATGGTTGTCCAGGCCTGCCGTAATGGAGTTGTGAAACAGTTAGGGAGTGGCCCACCTTCCCTGCAGATATTGGATTCAATTTCTAATCGGACAACATCATCAAATCCAAGAGGGTGTGTAGCTTGGAGGGAAAAGTACCTATGGCAGAAAGACATCCAAAGTAAGTCCAACCAACTGCTGGTACCTATGGAGCATCTAATCTGGAGCTACAGGATTTAGCCATACAACCTTGAACTATGAAGCTAGGTAATGACACCTCTGTTTTATTTTTATTTTCACTTCCTTGAAGATACCTATGTCAATCTGCTACCTCTCATCTGTCTTCCAAACATCTTTTAGTTCCTAAGTGCCAACTCTGCTGCTATTTGAAAGTTATGAGTCAGGCCACACAGAGGTAAAGAAATCAATCAGGTACACATAGTTAATGGGACCCTATTTTGTTTAGGATTTAGAAATGGATTTATAAGAAAATTTCCCAAGATCTGATCATTTCCCTGAAAAGAGTAACAAAAATTTGTGCATAGAATATACTGAGAGTATACCATCACACCTACTGAGCCCAGTAGTAAACATAGAGGGATATAAAACAAATGGCACTCAAGGCAAAGTGGATGGATTTGACTGGAACTAACACAGGACCTACTAACGATTTGGGAAAGAGAATAATTAATGATAAATCAAAAATATTTTTAACCTAATGGGATGTGATGCAACTAATATTTGCTAATTTGATTATGAAGAGGATATAAAAAAGCAGTAAAAGTGGGAAGTGGGGGATGTCTTTCAAATACTCTAGTGGCTTCTATCTACCAAAGACAGGAAAACATGCCAGGCATGGTGGCACACGTCATTAATCCCACAGAGGCAGGGATCTTTGTGAGATAGGAGGCTAGCCTGGTCTACATAGTGAGTGCCAGGCCAGCTGGAGCTACAGGGAGACCC
>NW_008471397.1:0-1096 GCF_000622305.1 Nannospalax galili | reverse complement strand
ATGCATTTCTCAACTCTCAGCAGAGAAGCTTCTTACACAACAGGTGGTGATTAACACAGAGAACCACAACTGACCAATGTTCAATGAATAAGAGTCTGCAGAGTGCTTATTCCTGAAGAGGACACCTCATTACTGAAGAGGGACAGATTTTAAGAGCCAGAGGTGGTGGATGATTGGAAAGAAACAATTTTCTAGACAGCTGATCACAACATATTGTCACTCACAACAATGGTGACAATATGCACAAGTCCTACAGACACTCAAGTCAGATGAAATCCCAGGTTAACCAAGCTCCAGTGGATAGATCACAGCTAAGGACATTTGGGAACACAAATTTGACTCTATAGATAGGGAGGCAGTTAAGGGGGGATGAAGTAGGGAAGGGGATCTAAATATGATCAGAATACATAAATTCACAAAAATTAAATTTAGAAAAAGGAAAAAATTAAAAGGACCGCACACTCTGCAAAAAGTCTTGGGAAAACAAGTGCCAGGATCTCTATGTAAGCCTTTTCATTTTTAAGTTTCTCCTTTTAATTCTCTCTGACATGAATGTGTAATGTGGGGAATTTATGCTAATGAAGACTGTGTCCACAAGATGTATAATGCATGCCTTTTAATTAGTTCTGCTGCTATAATTGATTAACATTTTGCCTGTGCAGTACTATTACAAAGAACTAGCAATGAAACACTGTGTGCATCTAGTCCCTGTAGGAAAAAAAAGCATCGAACACTGCCATTGTGTAACATCTGCACTGCCAAAGTGAGCCTCAGTATTCCTATTCAAAGTCTGCCGGGAGGAACTTTGAGCAGGCTGGATAGCAGCTGAAGAAGGAGAAGAGAAAATGAAAGGCTAAAGGCCCAGAGGAGAGAATTCGGGAAATGTAATATGGGGAGAGAGATCAAGATGAACATGAAAGATCGTGAAAGCAACTGCAAATCCACAAGGAATCGGGGGAGGTGGAGCACATGGGAGTCAAACCTGAGAAAATGGGACGTGCAGAGTGCATGTGCATGTGTGTGCATAGACACATGTGTGCCTGCAGAGACGTGTGTGCATGCATAGACATGTGCGTGTGTGTGCTAGGACATGTGT
>NW_008471396.1:0-1096 GCF_000622305.1 Nannospalax galili | reverse complement strand
ACGACACAGGGGAATCAGAAACAACCTGACTGCAGGCCTGGCTGTTAACTGCTCAGCAACCACATTGACTGAAATGCCCCCTTCTTTGGAAACCTGTAAGAAATAAGTCCCACTCTTTCAACTTTTCCTGAACTCTTAAGAATCCCTTCCATGCTATTGTGTGTTTATCCATAGCACTCATACCTCTTCTAATATACCTCATACACAAAAAAGGAAAATTTGCCTCAGCTTCCTGCTTAAACTCCAACAACTCTGGAAATATTAGTAATGGATTAACCAATATCAGCTTCAAAGACTGAGGTATCATGGAACTTGATGTGTTAATTGAAAGGCAGATACATTTTCTGGATTTTCAATAACAGGATAAAATGTTTTATGAATCCAGTCAAAGGAACTAGACAGAGTTTTAGTGAAAACTAGCAGAACATGGCAATTGACAAGTACTACATAAACTGCAATTCTAGGAAGTATAGTGAGAGAATATTGAAAGTTTAACTTTCAGGGCTGTTGGTGGTGCACTGTATCAACTTGAAAAGGAACTTTAGCAGACATAAATTTTGATGTAGATGTTGAAGGATGAGTCAATATTCATTAGATAAAACTGGAAATTTCATGACAAATGAGAATCTTATCTAAAAAGACATGAATTTTCCATTGGTACCACAAATGTAAGACAAGCTAATTATGTGGTAGTCATGAACCACATGATTACAAAGCCAAGTACTCACAAGCCACATGACACAGAATGACTACCTAGTAATTTTCTAGAGGCATGAGACTCCTGCTTCCCTCTTACTGAAACAGGTCTCTGTGACAACTTGCCACGTGCTTTTCTCAAATCACCTCCATTGTTTCATTATTTCTGTATAATTTTCCAATGAGCAAAGGTAATTTTAAGGGAAATAGGGATGTAAGGTGCTTAACACTGATCGATACTGTTACTGGCATAGGTTCAAAGGTGGTCACCATCTAGGGGTCATGTTTGTTTTCTCAACTAATTGCAGAATTAAGAGGTGGGAAATATCTCAGACCATCAGAGAACAACAAGCAAACAAATTTTTATTAAAGAAGAAGATTCACATACATACAAAAAAAA
>NW_008471395.1:0-1096 GCF_000622305.1 Nannospalax galili | reverse complement strand
GAGAGAGGTGACGGGTTCAGGTCCAGGCTTCCAGCAGCTCAGGGTTACAGGCTCATTGCTGACTGGAATTCTACATCCTCAGGAAGGAGGCCTGCCTAGTCAGGGATCAGCAAACAGGCTTAGAAGATCCGACTTCAGGAGCAAACATAATTAAGCATGATGCCTGTAAGAACTGACTAGAGGCGGGTTTCCTTAGGATACAGAGAAAGAAGAGGATGAGATACAAGCAAGGGCCAGATGCCGAGCATCTATACTTACTTACATAATCTGGGCCTTGATTCTTTGGGACATTGAAAGACCACCTTCAAGCAGGAATGAGCATGCTGACACGGCTCCTGGCTGCGGCAGAACAGGCTGGAGTATGGACATGGATACAGGTTTCTAGAGAAAGAAAGCAGATCCAGTTTGCATCACCAGATGAGAGTATACTTGTTGCCTAATTCAACTCCTAAATTTTGATTCTTACAAGGTCAACTGTGGCCACTGGGGGCAGCCACAGGACCCGAACGGATTACCACAGAACTAATAATGCACCACAGGACCAGGCATTGGTGCCCCCAAGTCCTGAGAGCAGCAGCTCTGCCTTTGCATCATGCACTTGAGAATTGCAGTCACATGCTTCCAGACCTGAGCGATAACAAAACAGCTTCTCCTATCCGTGAAAACTACAGCCAAGTGTTTACAGAACACGGACTGACAATAACATGGCTTGACTGTAACAATTATCAAAATAAGATGAACGAGACAGCATTATCTCCATAATACATCGTCTTGGGAGATCAACATGTCTCCTGAGAAACTAGGGGAGGACCAGCATGCCGGAGGTCTCTCCCCAGCAAGCATTCTTGCATAAACTTTCTCATGAGACACAAGGCCTTCCAGACATACATGCTCAAAGTTCAGTTCACCAAGCATGTATTTTTAAAGCCGTAGGAACAATCTTTCACAGTCCCTTCAGTCAACAGAGTTTGAGATCTGAGGGTCGTGCAGCAAAGTGAAAGCAGAATCTCATCCCTTGAGGGGCTGTAGATGGTGTGTGGGACCCAGCCCAGGAATGTGGACTACCAGAGTGGAACTCCGTGAAGACTGGTCTGTC
>NW_008471394.1:0-1096 GCF_000622305.1 Nannospalax galili | reverse complement strand
GGATGTGGTCCTTGGCAAGGCAGGGCTGCGCTCCACCTCTGCTCCTGCTTGCCTGCCTAGTGGCCTCTCTGTGTCTCCACTCCTAGGTTGGTGGTGGGCAGGAGGGTGCTGGTGGCCAGGTGGAGATCTTCTCCCTGAACCGGCCCTCACCACGAACTGTCAAGTCCTTCCCGCTGGCGGCCCCTGTGCTGTGCATGGAGTACATCCCAGAACCGGAGGACGACACTGAGGGTGCAGACGAGAGCAGGGCAGCTGCTGACCCCTCGGCTGCGGCGCACCCCACTATCTGTCTTGGGCTGCAGGATGGCAGGTGAGGGTTGGGGAGGAGCGTTGGGGAGGACGGATAGGAATGGCTTGTGCTGCTGGAAAGGTGGGCTGTAGGCAGTCCCTCCAGCTCTCCTGATCTGCTGGTCACCCATCCAGTTGCTCTGCTCCTGGCTGGGTGTCGCCAGGAAGATGAGGACAGGAGACAGCCAGTGTAGGAGCCACAGTGCCAGGAGTGGCAGTGTGGCAACCGACTGCCCCTTGTGCCCACCACATAGCAGTACAGGTGAGATGTTGGCTTTGGAGTCCCCTGGATCCAGCCTCAGCCCCCGCGGCCTCCTGGCTGTGCATCGTCAGGCTCACCATGTCATGTTCTTGATTCTTGTGGGTAGTGATGCTCAGCATCCCCCATCAGGACTGTGTAAGTGCAGGAGACTGTGGAAAAGTCCGGCAGCCCTATGCCCACCCCCAGCATCTCTGCTCTTCACCTGTGACCTGTAGGACAGGATTAGCAGAGGGTGTGTCTCCTGAGTACCTACTACGTGCCTTACCTGTGCTGAGTGGCACCTCTCATGGTGCCCCTTTGGTTTGGAGGCTATCCCACCCCCATTTCCCACACAAGGAGGGGCAAAGGTTAGGATTCCAAGGAGAAGCAAGGGAAACCATGCTACCCCCACCCCAGTCCACACTGCATCTGCAGCCCCGTGCCCAATCTGGACCTGGACTTAGGATAAATCTGGTGAATCCTTTTTTCGTTTTGAGCCAAGATAAATTTCATGTGACACAAAATTCACCATTTTAGTGGCTGGTAATATAACTCGGTTGGTACAGC
>NW_008471393.1:0-1096 GCF_000622305.1 Nannospalax galili | reverse complement strand
ATTTATTCAACAAACATTTGCCAGTTAATACTCCATCGAATCAGGAGAATAAGTAAGGAGCACTCTATCTTCAAGAAAACATAAGAATAAACAATGACAGAAGTATTATGAGAGGAGTCTGTACTGTAGGGTGCACAGGACAGCTTCCTGGGGTCCTCAAGGGAAGCTGTAGTGAAAAGGAACAATTCAGGGGGAGCTGCAGGCATGGTCAGCACTAGAGAGTCCATTTGACTGACAGAGAACACTTGTGATTTGTAACTATAATCTCCAATTACTTGGAGAAGGTAATTAAGAATAAATGAGCTTAATCAAACCTTCAGTAGAGCAGACCAGAGACCAAATCATGAGAGGGTGTCCGGAGGTTATACTGTGAACTTGAAGCACAGTGTAAATCTCCTTCCTAGACCAAACATGCAGGGTGGGGATATAAGGATGATTCCTTGAAGACATCAGCAAAAAAGGGGAAAAGATTATAATGTCTAGACACCCAGTTGCTTGATGTTCCTTTTTGGTTGAATTAGTACTTAAAATATTACATCCAAAAGATTTGACTTTTAGTTGTATGCTAAGGAAAGATGAAATGAATCCTCAGAATTTTCCGTTCACCGTCTCGCTTCTTCCACTTCACCAGCCCTGTACGTGTAAGGCCATCCATGTCCCTTATTGCCAAGCTGGCACACACTTTCAGATCCCCCATTGGCACTGGGGAGCATTTTGCCCCCCAGCACCCATGTGCGAGGCCTGCAGGGCACACCTCCAATGCCCCCACCTACCCATGTTTTAGCTCTTATTTCTCTGACTTCACTCACTCTCTAGAAACTTCCAAGAGCCAAGGGTTGAATCTTACCACAGGTATTTGTTTCCTCCTTCACTGGTTTTGTCTCTTCTCTTGTCCTTGTTAATTTTTCCATGCCAGGGACTCCTCACAGATCATCCACAGCTCACTCCCTTTTCCCCAGCTCTGGATCCACATGTCCGGGTATTTGGCATTTACAGTAAGTTATTTCATCACTACTATAACTTCCAAGCCAAGGTCATGATTCTCCATTCAACTAAAATCCTCTCTCTTCCTTATTGTTTTCTATCTCAATAAATA
>NW_008471392.1:0-1096 GCF_000622305.1 Nannospalax galili | reverse complement strand
TTATTTATTATACCTTGACTCAGCTATAGAAGTAAATCTTATACCAAAAGAAGCAGCTACATCTACTTTCAATTTTTTTCCCCAAAAAGTGTTTTGCTAAATTCAAGACATTTTAAATTTTAAGTGGAGCGCCATCATTTTTACAATAGAGATGGTAAATGAAATTTTCATGAAACAAAACATTAAATCAATGTATGAAGTTTATGAGTCCAACATAAAAATCATCTTGAGGTCTATTGCTAGAAAGAATAGTGCCTTTCCCCCCCCCCTCTTTTTTATCCTGTAACCACAGTTGGCCTGGAACTTGCTGTCACTATGTTGACCAAACCTACTTTGATATCATAGAGATCTACCTGCCTCTGCCTCTGGAGAGTTAATGGCATGCACTACAGCAGTTGGCAAGAATTATACATTTTTTTTTGCAAATATCAAACAAGATATGATTGTGCACACCTGTGAACCCACTGCTCAGAAAGAGCAGGCAAGAAGATCATGAGTTTGAGCTCAGCTTAGGTGGCCAATTTAAATGACTTCACAACGGTTTATTACTGGTAACAATGGTTATTACTAATAGTGTTATTTTTTTACAACTACAAACTAATAAGAAGAAATAATAAGAGGAAATATTAATAAACATTTTAAGGGAAAAACAACATTCTTGTCACACCTGTAAAAACCTACATTACTTTGATATTTAAATAAATATTCTTAAATTTAAGAAAAATCTCATTTTGTTTTTAAATGTAGTTTTTCTTAGTATAAAATAGAGAAATTTAAATATTTTTAAGTGTCTTCTGAGAGAGTGGAGTTTTTAGCCATGGTCCTATGGTTTACTTGTCTGCAAAAAGTATATTTATCATGCAAACAGCAAAGATAGTGCTTTCTAGACACAATGGAGAACCTGTGTGCATGGAAAATTCCACAATATTTAGCTCAAATAAGATCTACACAATGACAACACAGCTGGGCATGCCAAGGTGCATGGGGGAAACATACCAAGACCACACCTCTAGATAAAGACTGCAGCCAATCAGTGGCTGCCGAGTGAAGGAGAATCAATGTCCTCCAGGTTAGTCCTTTGAGAGGTTATCCAATC
>NW_008471391.1:0-1095 GCF_000622305.1 Nannospalax galili | reverse complement strand
GCCATAGCCCAGGCTTCCATGACAAGCTCTTCCACTCAATAACTGCATAGATCTAGCCTAGTGGCTCTCAACAGGGATGGCCTCACCCAACAAGGATATACAGGCAATATCTGGAACCGTTTTTTGTTGCCACATCTGGTGAGAGGGGAGCAGACAGCATCCAGTTACAAGACCCAAGGGTTGCAATAGAACACATGAGAAAAACTAACATCACCCCATGGTAATGAAATCTGCGATTGAAAAATACCAAGAGTACCACAGTTAGGAATCTCTGTCCTAGATATTTCAAATAACATGAAGTTTCCATTTTTAATGAACCAAAAGGAAACCTCTTAACTATCTTGTAAGCAGAAGAGAAATTGATAATGGGCACATAAGTGCTTTTGAAAAGTGCTTTATAGATGTTACTTTTCAGCTCTTCAGAATTCTCCAGACTGCACAAGTAGTTCCAAAGGTGCTTGCCACTGAATTCCTTTGCCACACAATCATGGAACCACAGGTCTAGCTGAAACCTTACTTTCTCAATAGACTTCTCTGTTGGTAGATGTGATTATTAATTCTGATTGTCAAATACCTGACTAATGTGTTTGGTGGAGATTTCAAGATAGGAGAGCACTCCGACTGTGGCATGGGGATGACTTACCACTCTCATTCAGGTCTACAGTGAAAATAGGGCAGAAGAAAGATAAAAAAAAATGCAGGAAGTTGAGTAAAAGAGCTCAATCAAGCTTAGGTTTATGCTGAGATACATACTGAAAAAGGCTGTAATTGTTAGCAGCTCTGCACTGAGACAACAGGAAAGGTTCTCTAAGACCTTATCCATCAGTGACTCCTACTTGTGAAAATACAAATTCATTTGAAAGGAAAGAGCCTAAACTCAGAATGCCTGAGGGAGTTCCCTGGCCTTGGAAGGCAACTGTCTAAGGAACTGTTTCCCCAGATTCAGCACACAGAAGCTGCTGCTACCGGGTCCAATGGGATCAGGTTCTATCCCGAGCTGGCAGCAGAATTTGGCAGCAGCGTCTACATAGTTCTGGCTTTGTAGGCATGAAAGGCACAAAGGTGACAGGGTCATGTCACCACAGCTCCTGGGAT
>NW_008471390.1:0-1094 GCF_000622305.1 Nannospalax galili | reverse complement strand
AAGCATTTTTACCAACTGAGCCACCTCATTGGCTCCTATTTCTTTTTAAATTCTTTTTGAGACAGGATCACCCTGTAGCCCCAGCTAGCCTAGAACTCAATATGGGGACCAGGCTGGCCTCAGTCTCACAGAGATCCACCTGCCTCTGCCTCTCGAGTGCTGAGATCAAAGTTTTGTTTTATTTTTAAGGAACTAAATTCTATAAATTTTAGGACATGTACTTAACTAGAATTTTTGAACAATTTCCATAATCTCTTTGTGAATGACTTCTTAGAATCAAAACATTTTGTAACTAACAGATTTTAGAATTTTTTCCACAGAAATTATAATTGTTACTTATTTTGAATAGACTCCAAAATTGTGTATATTTTCTATAGGAGGAAGAGGAATTAAACCATTCTTGGAACGCTTTGGAGAGCGTTGTCAAGAGCACAGCAAAGAAAGTCCAACTCAGAGAACATCCCATAGAACCCCTGTTATCACTCCAAATACAAAGGCCATCCAAGAAAGATTATTCAGGCAAAATGCATGTTCATCTACTACTTATTTAGCACAACAGCTCAAACAGGTGAGGTTTCTGCATTTAATATTATTACCTGATCTCGGCATAGGACCTAGGAATCAAAATATGTGTCTTCTTGACTGAGAGAAACAGTGATGAGGGGATTCTGTAGCATGGGCTGACTTGAGAGTCACTAAGTAGCATAGGGTGGCCTCAGTTTTTCAGCAATCTTCCTGCCTCAGTCTCCTGAGTGTTGACATTACAGTTGTGACCACCATACTTAGTTTCAATAAATAGCATTTTGATTCTCTGTATCTCTCACTGCAAATTGGATAGTAAAACAGTTTATCATACTCCATCTGTATTGTGAGCTTTTACATTTCATTTCATTTTAGTTTAGTTTTTTGAAACAGGGTCAGAAAGTAGCCCCAGCTAGCCTGGACCTTGCTATATAGACCAGGCTGATCTCAATCTCATAGAGATCCTCCTGCCTCTGCCTTCTGAGTATTGGGATTAAAGGTGGGCATCACTATGACTGGCCTTAATTTTTTGCATTTTATAACTGAAGACAAGGAAAGGTTTTTTTTTTTTT
>NW_008471389.1:0-1095 GCF_000622305.1 Nannospalax galili | reverse complement strand
CTCAGGAAATTCTTATTGAATATGTCAATGCTGTTGTAATGAAATGCTTTTTCTAAATATATGGTTATTAAACAAATAATTTTAAAAAATCAGCAGACAGAAAGCACATGGAGTAATGACTAGAGAGTATCAGTAATACACCTCCAGTTGTTCCCTCCTCATGGAAAGAGATGGCCTTATGACGAGAAAAGGAGTGTAACATGTGTAAAGTGTTCAACAGGAAAGCTCTGAGTGATTCAGACCCTGAAGTTTTTGCTGAGGCTAGTCACATAGGCAATGAATAACTTATATGAAAATTTAACCCTCACAATGAAAGTGTTTGTCAGTCTGAACCACAGTGCTTCACAAATGCTGTGAGTACCATCCACTTCTAACAGTTCTCAGAATGCTATGAAGAATCCTGAAGCCTGTTCTTAAATACCAGACAAGGGCTACGTTCATAAGTGTCTTACTAAGGAAAACCCTCAGGGGTTTTTGGTGGCACACCCTGTTCCCAACAATACCTCTTCCATCTCTTCTGTTTCTTCAATTCTGCAAACTATTATAATCAGATCTTTAGTGTTGCGTGCATCAGATCTTCTCCAGCACTCCCTCCCTCTGTCTCTCCTTCCCTCCTTCCCTCTTTCTGTCCCTCCCTTTCTCCTGCTTTCTCTCCCTCTCTCCCACTTATTCTCATTCTTTCTCTCTCCCTCCCTCTCTCTTTCTCTCCACATAGAGCCATATCTCTACCTCTCATCTGTTGTTTGCAAATTTTTGCCTTGACTTAATATCTAATGGTACATAGCTGTGTATTTTCTTGGTAGATGAACATTTACCAGTATCTCATATATTGCTGCATATTTTCATTTGGTTTATTTTAATCCTTAGGGTAATACTGTATTGCCTACCTGGTGAAATGAAGAAGATAATTTGCAAGAAATGCATATTTTTCATTAAATATCTATTTGACTTAATACTGACATAGATGTATCATTACATTTGTACATCAGATTTAAATAGGAAATGGACTCAGGATCAACCCTGGACTAAAGGAGGTGAAGTGAACTGAAGTCACGACCAAACCCAGCAGATCTTAGAGGGGTCTCAATCCAAATG
>NW_008471388.1:0-1095 GCF_000622305.1 Nannospalax galili | reverse complement strand
CAGATTCATAAATGGTCAGGGAACAAAGAATAAGGAACAGTGAGTGCTCAGCTATGGATAGGCTATTTATTTCATACACACCCCCAACATGTACACACACAAGGATCAGGGAACATCATAGAAGGAGGAGAGGAAAGAATGTAAGAACCAGAGAATGGGGAGGAGTGTTATGAAATGCTGTCCTCTGGACATGACATGGGTGTTGATCTTTTGAACTCACAGTAACTGTGGTTACTTGCAGAAGATCTGCACAAGATCAAGCTAGTAATCATTTCATTATGGATTAGGGAGGGGTTCATGAGGCTCCAACTTTAGCTGAGGAACTATTGCCAATTGATGGCTTCTGTGGCACAGGTGTTATTCTTCTTTGGGGCTGGGGCCACTCGTAAGTTGTCAATGCCCCAGTGGAAGACCCCAAACCCATGCACATATAGGGAGAATGAATTAGACAGTGGGTTATTTAAAAAGTAAGAAGTTGGGCAATAAATCTGTTTGTAGGGGTGAGAGTATGGTGAGAACAGGAATGGGGATGTGGATATAATCAAGATACATTGTATATATGCATGGAATTCTCAAAGAATAAGGAAGCAACAAATTTTCTCTTATTTTAGGAAAACGTTTCAACTTCCTTCTATTTGCCTCGGTGTTTACTATTGACCGTATAGCGTCTTGGAACACTCACATAGCCAGTTATGGATTTGACATCCTTGATCTTTCAAGTAAGATAGCAGCCTGGAGGGACCCCGCTGTGAGGGCCAGTGCAGGAGAAAGGCATTACACAGGACAACTTTCACATTCTCACTCCTGTCTCATGGTTCCTTGCCACCTTCTTGGGTGACAGACATCACTGGGCTTATTCTCCCTGGTATTTTGTTGCATTAAGCATCCTCTGTGTTGTCATAGAACTCCAGATAGCTGTGATGGTTTGTCTTTTGTGGCATGCAGATGTTGAATGGAGTTTTAGAAACTGTTACAAAACCCATGTCTTGTCTATTTAAATGATATTGGAAGAGTTAGGACCACATGTAGTTTTCTTGTTTGTCCTCATAGTTGTGTTTTTATAGAGCCCATGCTCTTTTGGGAGAAGAGAAAACC
>NW_008471387.1:0-1095 GCF_000622305.1 Nannospalax galili | reverse complement strand
AGAGAGAGAGAGTAACCAGAGTGAAAGTCAGTCCAGACTCATCCCTCAGCTGAGGGGAGGCACTGTTCATCAGGAAGAGTGGAGTGCTTGCAGTCAATGCACATGTCTGCAAGTGAGGGCTGTCAGCTTGGTTCTGTGCTAAGGGCTGTAATTACTAAAGTGGCTGAGGGCTGAGATAGTGGCATGAATGTTATAGGGGTAATCAACCACTTTCTGACTGAATTTAAGGCTCACTCCATAGAAGCACATATCCAGTACTAAAAATTGGCCAAGAGCCCATGGTCGGAGAGCTCACAGGCCCCAGCGGTGAACCTATTGCTATTTTGTGAAATGGACTTAGTATCAAACTGCCCTCTAAATTTGTATCTCTCTGCCTTGTAGATTAGTGCAGCTCTCAACCCTCATCAGAGAAGTTTCTTTGTGTAGTACATGGTGGTTAATGCAGAAACTCACAACTGGTCATCAGAGTGCAGAGAATAAGTGACTGTGGAGTGCTCAGCCACAAATGAGATATCTGTATCACACCCCCTCCCCAAGGCTCAGGGACCATTGGGAAGAGAGGGTAGAAAGGTCGTAAGATTCAGAGGTTGGGAAGGACTGGAGTGAAAAAGTATCTCAAGGGTATGATGAGACTGCTGTGCTCATGAACGAACTCAGCAGCTCTTGCACATGATGAAGTCAGTCAACATTCTATCATGGAGTGGGAGAGGGGGTTCATGAGCCCCCACCCCTAACTGAGCATCTAGGGGCAGTTGATGGCTTCTGGGGGAGGGAATGTCAGTTTTCTTTAAGAGTGTGGCTCTGGGTAAGTTGATCATGTTCCAGGGGATGGCCCCACATCCAAAAGTATATGGGCAGCACAAATTTGATTCAGTGGGCTATTAAAGTAAAAACAGGCATGATGTTGGGGCAGATCTGGGAGGAGTTAAGGGGAGGGGTTGGAATGAATACGATCAAAGTACACTGTATGAGCCAGGCATGGTGGTGGACAACTTTAGTCCCAGCACTCAAGAAGCAGAGGCAGAGGCAGGTAGATCTCTGTGAGTTCAAGGACAGTGTGATCTACATAGTGAGTTCCAGGTCAGGTGGGACTGT
>NW_008471386.1:0-1095 GCF_000622305.1 Nannospalax galili | reverse complement strand
TGGCCATGATAAAATATCCTGACAAAAGTAACTTTGGATAACAAGGTTTATTTGACTCCCAATTCCAGGCTACGGTCCATCACTGTGCGAAAATCAAGGCTGCAAGAGCAGTGAATTAATGCATGCATGCCAGTGCTCAGCTCGCTCTCTCCTTTTCGTGCAGTCCAGAGCCCCTGCCTGTGAAACGGGGCCACCCACAGTCAGGATGGGTCTTCCCACCTCAACTAACCCACCCAAGAAAACCTCTCATGTGTACAGGTCTACCTAATCTAGACGATTCTTCACTGGGACTCCCCTCCCAGGTGATTCTAGACTGTGTCAGGTGGATAATTGAAACAATAGTTGATGTGATGACGGTGGTGGCGATGTGTTATGGTGGTGAAGATGGTTTTGGTGGTGATGAGGTGATGGTGATGAGGGAGATTATAATGATGTGGTATGATAGTGGTGATAATGGTTAAGATGGTGATGATGGTGATGATGATGCTGAGGATGGTAGTGATGGTGATGATGGTGGTGAAGGTGATGGCGATGATGGTGGTGATGACGGTGATGATGATGCTGAGGATGGTAGTGATGGTGATGGTAGATATGCTGGTTAGCTTTCTATTTCTGTGATAAAACACTATGACCAAAACCAACTTGGGGAGGAAAGGATTTATTTGATGTACACACCCTGATCATAGCTCATCCTTGAGGGACACCATAGCAAGAACTCATGGCAGGAACCTGGTGGCAGGAGCTAAAGCACTGACCATAGAGGATTCCACTCACTGGTTTGCTCCTCTGGCCTGTATTCAGCCTGGTTTCTTATATAACCCAGGACCATACGCCTAGGCATGGCATCCACAGTGGTCGTGCCCTCCCACATCATTCAAAAATCAAGAAAAAAATACCTTACAGGTGTGACCACAGGCCAGTCCAATAGAGGAAATTCCCCAATTGAGGTTTCCTCTCCTCAGATGTGTCAAGTTGACAACTAAAGCCAATCACGACAGTAGAGATGGTGGTGGTGATGGTGGAGATGGTGATGATGGTGTCAGTGATGGTGATGATGGTGAGGATGGTACTGCTGATGATGGTGCTGATGTGGAG
>NW_008471385.1:0-1082 GCF_000622305.1 Nannospalax galili | reverse complement strand
ACTGAATTCAGGTCTTCTGCAAGAGCCATAAATGCTCTTGACTGCTGAGCCATCTTTCCAGTCCCTCAATCACAATTCTCATGCCCCATAACAAACTGTTCTTGTCTATTTTAGAAAGTTATTATTCTGAGTGTGTGTGTGCTTGTGTGTGGATGTGGATGTATACATGCCATGGCCTACATGTGGAGGCCCAAGGGACAACTGATGTGGGGTGGGTTCTCTCTTCCATCTTTATGTGGGTTCCAGGGATCAAATTCGGGTCCCCAGGCTTGCTTGGCAAGCGCCTTAAGAAAGTCTCTTGAGAGCAAAGACAGCCTCATAACCCTTTATATCATTCCACAGTGTCTACAACACTGAAGCAACTCAACAAATACTCAGATTAAAATCAAACCCCATCACTTGCTGTTCCCTTTGTGCCCTTCATACAACCCCTCTTTCCCATAGTTTTCATATCTCCAAAGTCAGTAGTAGCAGGCTGAGTCCTCACATCCATCACCCTGAGCTCTATCCTATTTTCTAGAACTCTGGCGGTTACAATGCGCCCATCTAGAGAATCTAAGATGATCTCTCCCATTTTAAGGTCAGTTGATTAGCAAGCATATGGCACCTGTAGCCATAATCCCCTCTATCCATGTGACATCACACAGTCACAGCTCCTGCAGATTGTTAGAACATGGGTCTGCACCTATGTCCATAGCCTGAATCAGGCCATGCCTTCCTGCAGCTCTCTCCTGAAGAGTTAAGAAGCAGTCTGTGCTATGACTTGACAGCTCTCAGTTGATAGTACCTGGTTCCTCCTTGTCCTGTCATGTGTGCTATGCTGCTAAACCACATGATGTGAAACTTCCTGCAACCCTTAAAAGGTTATAAAAAGTCAGACCTTTCCTTCGTTTGGGGATTTGTCAGAGACTCCCCAGAGGGAATGGTTTGAGATTCCTTAGGAAGAATGCTTGGGGTTTGGTCCAGAGATGAAGGCTGTTCTCTGAGGAGACTCCTCTGGTCTCCTGACACATCCCTCTCATGATCCCTCCCATGGCATCTCTCTCTCTCTCTCTCTCTCTCTCTCTCTCTCTCTCTCTCTC
>NW_008471384.1:0-1095 GCF_000622305.1 Nannospalax galili | reverse complement strand
AACAACTTCACATCTTTTGGTAGTCAAAGGGTAGAGTTGTGACTGTGAAATAATCTTGATTCTTCAAGAGAGCTGTAGAACTGGCTACACTAACCCTTCTCTAGAAGAAATTTTATATACAGTCATAAACAAAGAACAAGGAATAACTGAAGCAGATTTGAGAGGCCAAAGAAGGATGTCAAGTGTCTTCTTCTATTGCACTCTACCGTATTCCCTTGAGACACGGGAGGTAGAGACAGAAGGATCAAGATCATCTTTGGCTTCATGAATTTGAGGCCAGCCTGAACTACATGAGACTCTATCTTACAACAATCAAACATGAAAAAGGGACTAGGGAGATGGCTGAGTGGGTAAGGGAGCCTGCAGTACAAGCATGAAGACCTGAATTCAAATCCTCAGCACCCATGTGAAATAGCTGGACATGGATGCAAGCATCTGTAACCCCATGTTGGAGGGCAGAGACAAATATCTCCCAGGAGTTCAGTGACCAGCCTGCCTAGCCAGAATAGCAAGCCTCAAGTTCATTGAGAGACCCTGTCTCAAGGGAATATGATAGAGTTCAATAGAGGAAGACACTTGACATCCTTCTTTGGTCTCTACATGCACAAGCACAAGCAAGCACACCTGCACACATGAATACACAACACATACAAACAGCTCCCTCAAATACATATGTAAATGTATGTCCCCTCATATCTTAACATATTGGTATTCTAAACTTATTCTTGTCACCAACTGGCACTGTCCCCTTCCCTGCCTCTCTCCACCTCTGTTAAATGGGGAGTTATGAGTAGGCAGTGTTTCAAGGTACTTTTAAGCTCTCCTGTTCTGAGGCTAACCAGATCAGCTGGCCTTTCTCTGTAGAGTCAGAAACCCAGGAACCAACCCTGTTGTCTCCAGTGCAATCCTTGGAACCTCAAGGATGGACATCTCCAGATCTTAGCTGTAACTTACAGACCTGATATTTCTCTTCTGGAAATTTGAACAAGCTAATATGTGTGTTTTATTTTTAAATGGGTCTGAGGAAAGATAGCTCAGTGGTTTAGAGCACTGGCTGCTCTTGCAAAGGACCTGGGTTCAATTCCCAGCACCCAC
>NW_008471383.1:0-1095 GCF_000622305.1 Nannospalax galili | reverse complement strand
CCCCAAAACTGAGTTCCTGCCCTAGCTTCCTCATTTAAGCCCAACATGCCGACTCACTGCTCTCTTTCTAGCCGAACGATGCAGCTTTATCCCTCAAGTTTGAAAGTTGACTCTGATCCCTCTGGATCTGCCAATCTGAGAAGTTTCCATTTAGGCCATTGGGCCTTGTTAATAGAGTACATTGGCGAAGCCAGAAGTTTGCTTTAGAGCGTTGGCCTCAAACTTGCGTGACCTGTTAGTCAGTTGCTAGCTGAGTGACCTCAGCGAAGTTGCTTTACCTTCACAAGCCTTGGGTGGCTCATCTGTAGGTTGCATTTCAAAATGGAAATTATTACATAGTATTCTAGAAGATTAAATGCCTGACATATGGCAATATGATCAATTGCTGTCATAAATTATTATTCAATACAGTTCTATAAAGAGGAAGTGGGGAAATATAACATAGAAAGTGTTAAGTGGGGCAGAGAATGGGAGAGCAGGGCAGAGGAGATAGTGTGGAGAGGGATGACCAACACTAAAGGCTTTTAGAAAATGTCATATGGAAATCTACCACTACAGAACATTCTTAAAGTGTGAACACACACTTTATATAAAGATTTAAAGGAGTTAGCCATGTAACAGGGGAACACTGCCCCTTCTAGACATCATAGGCTAGCAAAATAAAATCCCAATGCCAGAGATGGGCTCATTTTCTTGAATCTGTTGACCAGGGGTCCCATAGACCCTTAAACATTATCGGCCATGCTCTTGGTTACCCACCAGAACCTGACAGTAATAGGGTCCTATTGCTGACGACACTACAAACGTGAGCTGTGGAACAAAGCTAAGTAGATAGAATATTAAACTGACTCCTAATGACTTACTGATATACCCCATAGATTCATCTTTAAACTCTCACCACAGAAGCTTCCTTATGCAACAGATGGTGAGCAAAACAGAAACCAACAACTAGCTAATGTGCAGAGAACAAGAGTGCAGTGTACTTAAACATGAATATGACACTATACCACACTTTGGCCTCCCAAGACTCAGAGATCATTGCTGAGGAGGCCGCAGAAAGACTGTAAAAGCCAGAGGTGATAGATGACCACAAGG
>NW_008471382.1:0-1095 GCF_000622305.1 Nannospalax galili | reverse complement strand
GAAAAGTTCCAGATTATTGATGTCAGTTCATCATGTGTTACAAGAAAAAGTCTGAAGTGGCTTCAGCAATCTACATAGTTTACCAAAGACAAAACTCGACAATGTTGTGAACCACAGATGGCCAGCCAAGAGACTTTCAGAAGAGAGTCCACTCATTAGAAAGCAAACAAACCAAAATCTTTGCTTTTTCCTCCCCACCTGATCTATGGTTATTGAAGTCCTTGTCCTTCAAAAGAATTAAAATATTGCCACTCATCAAACCCTCTTAGGGGAGTTGATCTCATGCTGAATCTTGCTCCCTTATAGTGTTTGTTCCAGTGCCACACCCCTGAAGCCTGCAAGATCTTCTTAATTCATCTGTGTCCTCCAACTCTCATCACCTAGGCCTAAACTGAGACTGTCATTTTCATTTCTCTCTTCTTAGCTGGCAAAGAAAAACCATTTGCTTTATCATAAATATAATATGTATTTAACTTTTAAAAATATTCAACTACAGCACTGTATAAATCAGAAGGTGAGAATCCCTCTAATCCACCTCTTACACCAAATCAGATTCCTAAGTACCACCTTCCCAAGATTTCATCCACAAGTCCCAGTCTTCTCACAGTTCATACAAGTCTCTCCAGTGAATATCTTTCATAATGAATAAATCAACTGCCATTATGCAGATGATTCAAACCTATTTCCTGATTTCACAGCACTCACGTTCAAGCACCTGGTACATTCCCAATCCACAGGTTCCTTTCCTGTCTCTCTGACTTGGCTGTGAAGCTCGTCCTCATCTGGATTTTAGCAGAGCAGCCACACTTGCTGGTCCTGTACACCTCCTCGGGCATGCCAGCAAGTAGCTAACACCTGTGTGTCCATCCTAGATGCCCTACGCTTCGTTCTAATTTCATATTGACTCTCCTCCCTTGAGATTTCTTGATCATAGAAATATATAATTTGTTCCTCCTTTGCCCCCGGATGGAGAAGGGCTAGAGACAGTGCCCTCAAGATGCACACTGACCACAGAGAAATAGTTACCTGTCAAAGCAGATGAAGATTCCTACTAATAAGAACACACTGATTCCAAAAACAGCAGGTGTATTTGCT
>NW_008471381.1:0-1094 GCF_000622305.1 Nannospalax galili | reverse complement strand
TTGGATCATTAGCTGATTTTCTCCCTTAGCTTGCAGAGTATCCTCATGTAAAATGAGAGCTACTCTTCAGGGAGGAGGCTTCCAGGTCAGTTCCAGCTTCATTGCTTCAAGTCCAAGTCCTGTTTCCAAAGTACGTCCTGTCTTCAGCAGTAGGGTCTTAACTTCAATTTCTGGGAGGCAATCAAGGGCTGTTGCCATAGCCTGTTTTATTTTGGGAGTCTCCTGGACTACCCTGACCAACAACTCAAAGGGAATGTTCTCCTTTCTGTGTCTGTGTTTCTTATTATATAGCCTTCGAGCAATTTGGCAATGCACTTGCAATTATAATATATATAATGTGTATTTTTCAATAGGTTTTTGAACAAATATATTTCCCTATAGTTTTTCACACCACTTAAGCATTATGTATCTCTCCCCTCCCTCTGTTCTCTCTCCCTCTATAACTTTCCTCTTCCTCCCATTTAAAGAAAGTGCATCCCCTATTGTCTCCCTCTCTTGAACTCTTTCTTCCCTTTTACCCCTGGTTCCTATATAACTCTCCCTCCTCCATTTCCAGTTAAATACCCTATTTTCTCCATTCCCCCCTTGATAACACCTGTTTCCTACTATCTCATCCCCTCAGGCTCTTTCTTTCCCTTTAACTCCATGGCTTTTTTCCATTTTACTGACTTCTGTGATTATATCAGGATATATACTTACATATAAGGATTCTGAGCTAAGACCTTCAAATGAGAGAGAACACACATCGCTTGTTTTTCTGAGTACATCACTTAGTATAACAGTTTCTTTCCATCCATTTACCTGCAAATTTCCTAATTTTATTCTTCTTTACCAATGAGTAGCACTCCAGTATACAAATGTGTGCATATCTGTTCATTGGTTGAGAGACATTAGGTCATTTCCATTTCTTAAATATTTTGAAGAGTGCAGTAATAAACATGGCTGTCCAATGATCTCATCCGTAGGAGGAGTCATTTGAGTATATGCCTAGGAGTAGTAACAGTAGATCATATGGTAGATTCATTTTTAGTATTTCAAATGGTCTCCACGCTGCTTTCCTCAATGGTTGTACCAATTTGGAATCTGTGCCCCCC
>NW_008471380.1:0-1095 GCF_000622305.1 Nannospalax galili | reverse complement strand
TGGCTTAAATTGTATGTACTCATATTCCAATGTTCTCTTGTGTTCCATTGAACTATGTGTCTGTTTTTGTGCCAGTATCATGCTAGTTTTATGACTAAAGCTCTATAATGTAGTCTGCAGTACAGTATGGTGATCCCCCTACATTGTTATTTTTGCCCAAAGTTGCTTTAGATATCTGGCATCTTTGTGATTCCATATGATTTGGGGGATTTTTTTTCTAGCTCTGGGAGGAATGTTGTGGGTATTATGATTGGCATTACACTGAATCTATAGACTGCTTTTGGTAAAATGGTCACTTTCACAGTAATAATTCTACCAATCCATGCTAGGACTGAGCATGCTAGGTCCTTCCATTTCCTAGTGCCTTCCTCTATCTCTTTCTTTAAAGATTTAAATTTTAATTGTAGAGATATTTAATGTCTTTAATTAGGTTTAGTCCTAAATATTTTTTGAGGCTATTATGAATGGGAGCATTTCCTTCAGTGCTTTTTCTGATTGCTTGTTATCAGTATATAGAAAGGCAGATCAGGAGTTCAGGGAAAGGTGGGGGTGGAAACAGCCTGTGGAGGGCCTAACAAACTATGCTAGAGGATTAAGCTAGTCTGGTTAGGAAGCTAGTCCAGAGATCTGGGGCAGAAGAACAGTGCATGGTTCTGAGCTCAAGGCTAGCAGGAGGACAGGGTAGGGGTGAGTAGACTGGAGGTGTTCAGGCTGAAAAGCAACCAAGACATAGTGGATGGAATCTGACTTACCAGGGTAATAGGAGACAGGTCTGTGTCAGGCAGATCAGGAGTCCAGGGGAAGGTAGGAGTGGGGACAGACTTTGGAGGGTCTAACAAATAACACTAGAGGATTAAGCTAGTCTGGGTTGGGAAGCTAGTCCAGAGATCTGAGGTGGAGGGACAGAAGCTGGCCTGTACCCAAGGATCCATACCATTTTCAACAGTGGTTTAGAAACTATGAAAAATGAGAACATGATGGTAGTTTATGGAAGAAATACATATGGATTCAAAAACTGGCAGGAAAACAGTGGTTGTCAATGGAGTGAAGAAAAAAAAAGTGACTGGGGATTTTAAAATTTTGGACAAAGCAGAG
>NW_008471379.1:0-1077 GCF_000622305.1 Nannospalax galili | reverse complement strand
TGTGTGTGTGTGTGTGTGTGTGTGTGTGTGTGTGTATACATTTCAGTAGCTTGGTATGGTGGTACACATCTGTAATCTCAGCATGTAGGAGGTAGAAGCAGGATGATCAGGAGTTCAAGGCCATCCTCAGCTATATAGCAAGCTTGAGGCCAGCCTGTGCTACATAAGATAATGTTTTAAAACTCCAAAGAAAAGTGACTATCTTGCACAGGGAAATGTGTATTTCAAAGGTAATATATTTTATTTGCATCCTTGCCATGCAGCATTTTGGCTCAAGTGAGGCCAGAGAGAAGAACTCAGTGTTAAGGACTTGAGTGTGCAGGGCACTCTGCCACTCTGAGCTCCCTGTATGTTGACACATGTGCCCTCAATTTCCAGCAGTGTCTGTGCTGCACTCTCATGAGCTGTGTGCCACCCCCAGGCACGTGGACCAGGACAGCTGCTGTCTGAACCTTCAGAGCTATTTTCTTTGGTTCTGAGTAAATTTATAAGCTTCAGACATCCTTAGAAAGCCATGTGCTTTTCTGTTTTGCAACTTTGAAGACAAACCAGCCAAATGTACTCTTTATTTCAGAACACAGATGGGGTAAACTTCTATAACATCTTAACTAAAAGTGATCCCACATCTGCCATGAAATCGAGCCTCGAATTCTTCCAGAGCCCTTGAGGTGAGTGTACCCTGTCATTTTTAGCCCCTGCCTCAGTCTCTGTGCTAGAAGGGACCTGTCCTGCTCACAGCTTTATTAACATTTAATTTATGTAACATAACATTTGCCTGTTAAGGGTGGCTTTTAGTGGTTTTAAGTATATTCACAGAGTTGTGCAGTCATCACCATAATCTAGTTTTAGAACATTCCCATCACCCCAGGAAGATCCCACACATCTGTTTGCAGTCAGTTCTTGTTCCCACTCCCAGCCCCAGGCACTCACTGAGCTGCCTTCTGTCTCTGGATTTCTTTTCTGAACATTCTGCATAAATGGAATCAT
Source organism: Nannospalax galili (assembly GCF_000622305.1). Classification (NCBI taxonomy): domain Eukaryota; kingdom Metazoa; phylum Chordata; class Mammalia; order Rodentia; family Spalacidae; genus Nannospalax; species Nannospalax galili. The sequence continues at coordinate 90 of NW_008471379.1, read as the reverse complement.
ACAGTAGCCTTTGCATCTGGTTTCTGGCGTTTAGCTTAATGTGTTTGAAGTTTGGGAACCAGCTTGTATACTTGAATACTTGATCGTAGC
>NW_008471378.1:0-1094 GCF_000622305.1 Nannospalax galili | reverse complement strand
GATCCCCTGGGACTGGAGATACGGACAGTTGTTAGCTGCCATGTGGGTGCTTTTTGTTTTTTTACCAAAGGCTCACTCTAGAGCCTCCCAAAGCTTGTCACTACATTGAGGGGTCCTGTCTTCTTCCCCCACAGTGAATCCTGAACATTCTGAGAAAAATCTGTTTGTCGATCTTGACAAAGAATAATTCTCCATTGCTGTATCAGATTCTTGAATCATATCCACAGAACACACATTATTCCTGATATCTTTACATAAATGTAGACTCTGTAGGCAAAGATTAATTTTCTGATTGTGCTAGTGATAAAATGTCTCAAGGGTGTGAGAATTTCAGGAACAAGTTTCCATTATAGGTGATGACTGATGAGAGCTGCTACCTGCTTCCAAGCCAGCACCATCTTGGTACATCCTAGATAGGAACAATGGTATTTCACTGCGTGGGTGAAGAGATAGAACAGAGAGATCATCCTCTTCAAACACTATCCCTTTATAAGTGTACTAAACTTATGTATGAGGGTTGAACCTTCATGAGTGAATGATCTTCCAAGGGGTCATATCACTGTGTACCACTGCACTGAAGACTAAGTTTGAAGTTCAGCCATGAGTTATGTACATAACATAATCATTAAACAAAAAGAGAGGAAATTCTAAACGAGGGGTGTGAAAGTTACATTGGGGCAAGGGTAGATGGTTCTGGGCCATGGTAAAGGAAGAAAGACACGACCTTTAGAGACAGGTGCAGTGATGAAGTGGTCACCAAGTTAGATTCCTGTGCTGGACAGGAATGCACACTGGGAAATACTGGAGTTGGGTGCTATGGTGCAGGAAAGTGTTGTTGGGACAAGATTGAACTGACACCACCAGGAGGAGAGGAACAATGTGTTGCAGCCCTGGCATGTACCATCAGTGCAATCTTGGAGGGTAGCCCCCAATAACTATAAGTTGCTCTGTCATAAGCAGGCTAAAAAAACACAGCAGCACAATGATAATGCATTGAGGGTAAAACACCTGAACACTGCCCAAATATATTATTTAATGAATAAATGTTACTTTGAATATTTTTTGTATTAGTTTCTGTTTTTGTTTGTGTTTTG
>NW_008471377.1:0-1094 GCF_000622305.1 Nannospalax galili | reverse complement strand
GCTGGGACTAAAGGTGTGCACCACCATGCCCAGCCAAGTTTAATATTTTAACTCAATACATTAAAATATTTCAGTATGTAATAAATTTAAAGCTATTAAATATTTTTGTGCTGTCTTTGAAATCTAGTGTATAGCCTACACTGCACGTCTCAATTCCAATACTAAAACTTCAACAAAGTGAAAAGGTGGCCTACTAAATTTAATAGAAAACTTTATGTGGGTTGCTTTAAATAGAAAATCCAGTTCCTTGGTTGTACTGTATACATTTCAGCACTGAACAGCACAGTCTGTGGCTACCTGTATTGGACTCTCACTAGATCAGGGAGTGGCAAGGCCAAAGGCTCTACAACAGGAGAGGTAGTAAGCAAAGGCCAAACCAGTGGTCCTCCAGGGCCAAAAGAAAGTTTCATCCTGAAAGCAGAGAAACCAGTGGGGGCTTTTATGCTGGGAACGGGGTCATAAGAAAAGTCCCTCTGGTGCATAGGAGGAGGCCAGGATGGCTGAATGAGGAAGGTGGTGACTTAGCACTGTGACAGTATTTAAGTAGGGGGCCTCCGGGTTCTATTGTGGAGACACAACTGACAGGGATTGTGGATATGGACAAAGTGGAAGCCGAAAGGTTGTTTAAAAAGGGAGACTAACTCCCTTCCCCAAAAGTAGCCCGACATGGTGGCGCAGTCCTTTAATCCTAGCACTTGGGAGGCAGAGGCAGGCGGATCTCTGAGTTCGAGGTCGTCCTGGTCTGCATAACGAGTTCCAGGCCAGCTGGGGCTCACAGGGAAACCCTGCCTCAAAACAAGTATAAACAAAACCAAAAAGCTGGACTAGTGGGGCCCCCTAGGTACAGGGCCAGGGCAGAGCTAGGGAATTTGGAGATGGTACGGTGAGGCAGCGGGCCCCTCCGGGATGCCCTGCGGCTGGAGGAGCGGCCGCGGCCGGCTCAGCAACCCTCCACGTCTCTCCACAGAAAAAGGCCTCGATGAAGAAGGTGGCGCGACCCCCGCTGCCGGCGCCCTGCGTGCCCACCCGCGATAGCTGCAAGCCGCCGTGCTACAACCCTTGCACCTCCTGCCAGTGCCGCTTCTTCCGCAGGG
>NW_008471376.1:0-1095 GCF_000622305.1 Nannospalax galili | reverse complement strand
GCCTCCAGTCACGGAACCCTCTGAGGCCTCCATCACCTGAACCCAGGGCCTCCAGTCACGGAACCCTCTGAGGGCTCCACCACCTGAACCTAGGGCCTCTTCAGCCATGTTTCCCCGAAGGATCCATCACCTGCACCATGAATGCCCAAAACTTAGCAAAGTTAAGGTGTTTGAGGGATAATTTATGGGGAAAGGCATAAATGGGTAATGGATGTGCCTTAATTATCTGTAATATTTTATGACTAAAATCATAAGGAGAATTTTCTTCTACGTATTTTGACCTTCTCTAAGGAAACCTACGCTACGGATGTGTGACAGTGGTTGCACGACCTGGTTCAGACAACTAGGCTTTTTTCAGTTTTTCTTTTTCTAGTCATTGTTTTTGGGGGTGGGTGGGTATGTGGGTACACATGTGCATGCCATGACACACATACGGAGATCAGAGAACAACTTTACGGAGTTGTTTTTTTCCCTCCCTTTCTATGTGTATTCTGGGGAGCAAACTCAGGTTGACAGGCTTGCTCTGCAAGTGCTCTGCCCACTAAGCCTGTTGCCAGTCTCTTTTTTCATAACTTTGAACAGATGTGTCTCTCACAGACGCTACACCACATATATGAAAGTATCTGCGGGATGACTGAAAAGTAGTCAGCGGTAACCTAGAGTTTAATGGGATAATCCACTACCACCCCATCGGGCCCTTTTAAGAACCCTCAAACAAGAATGAAAAACGAGGCTTGAAAGCTGGAGCACTAAGGCTTTTCCACACCTGGACCTCCTCTGAGGAAAACCGCACAACGGGCAGATGACACTGCTGCACCACAGCCACTCTTCTTTATAAAACTCCAAGAAGAACCAGACCTATACCTGGGAAGAGCTAACCGACCTCAAGCCATACAAGAACAAGTTCCTTACAAAATGCACGAAACGACATTACAATGACTATTTACAAACAAGACTTTCCTTGTATTAGTCACTTTTCTGTTGCTGTGACAGAAACACCATGACCAAGGGACCTAACAAATGGAAGTTTTTTTAAGTTATGGCTCCAAAGGGGCAAGAGTCCATCACGGCAGGGAGGCATGGCAGCAGAGGTGG
>NW_008471375.1:0-1095 GCF_000622305.1 Nannospalax galili | reverse complement strand
TCAGCACCCGGTTGTTTTAACTCTAGTGTTTTGTATTGTGAATCTCTGTTTATTACTAAGACTTCAGGATATGTGAACACCTGTTAATTGGCCTCTATTAGCTGAGAATGAGTTGAAGGAACGCATGGACATTTTAGCCTTCCTGCTTTGGAGGATCAGCGCCACATTCCCTCCTTTGCTTCCTTTATACTTGGTGACATTCACTAAGCAGGTTAGTGTTCATTGAGTTGAAAACCGCAGATTCTGCCATTGCTAGAGAAACGTGCTTTGTGAAGGTCTCTGAAACCACAAGTGTCCTTCAGCCAGGAAGACTTCAAATTCACCCTTTATATAGTTATTAATACATGAGTGTGATAGAATTGGCAAATTCCAAGATCTGCTTATTTGTTGAATAAATATTAATATGATCCAATGTCTGTCATACAGCACACAATAACCCACAAAAGGAAGTATTAGCTCCACCTTACAGGCTCCACCTTACGGGTACAGAACTAGTGAAAGAGAGATCACATATCAGATCACAAAGAACAGAGGGAGCTGACACACTACAGAGCAGAAGTTGCATTTATTTCGAGGTAAATATATCATGAAATTTATTATTACAGGAAAAACCAGTCCACTTTAAAAGCCATTGTACATCTGATGGGTCTTTAGAGTTTGATTGCAGAATTCTCTGAAAGGGGGTTGTTTGGGATATAATTAACATGACAAACAGGGAAAGACACAAGTTTAGCAAAAAGCTCACTTTGAGTAGATACATTTCTTTTTCCTTTTCTAAGCGAGAAGTCTGGATGAAAGCACATAAAATAACTGCTGACTGAGTGGAGCTCTTGAGCTAAGGACTTGTGCTGTGAAAATTCTACTTTGTCTAGCAAACACTGTCAAACAGAAACCTTGAAAGAGGAACATTTATTTTTCTCATTTTCTTAATAAAAAAAAAGCCTCAGCTCTGACCTCATGACTTCCCCGACAATGCCCTATGTCACAGGTGGTAGGGGGACTTGAAAGAAGCATAGCTTCTGCTTTTTCTTGCAGGCTCACACTCCCAGAAATGCAGGCTCAGTCCTGGGGAAGCAACACCAAAGCCAGCATCAT
>NW_008471374.1:0-1095 GCF_000622305.1 Nannospalax galili | reverse complement strand
AATATACATAACCCAAGAAGGCTTTTGAAGCCCAGAAGAAAAGGTTTAACAACAGTATCAATTACTGATGAAATGTTATTGGTTTTAGCACCTAAACCATTTCATCTAGTCTTCATTATCTCACTCATGATATCTGGATGGGTGGGAAGGATGAAATAATTATCTACAGTTGTCTGTCCAACAGTGAGCCAGTTGGAGTAACTTTTTTGCCCAGATGCCCACTGATTGTTGTGTCAGGAATTCCAGGATCTCTCATCACCATCACTGTGATTGACAGTGATCTGGGTAAAGTATTCAGGGTTGACATCTGTGATCATTTAAAACTCGCAATGCTTTGCTCCAGGCTCTTCTGGCTTTTATTGTTGGCACTGAAAAGTCAACTGTAATACTGAGGATTTTCCTTTATATGTAACTCATTTTTTATTTTGGTTTTGGTTTTATTCTTGCAACTTTCAGTACTCTCTCTTTGTCCTGTACACTTAGTACATTTTTATTATGATGTGTTGTGGGGAGTTTCTCTTCTGGTTCTATTTGGTGCTCCGTGTGCTTCTTGCATCTATCTGTGTGAGTATGTCTTTCCTTAATTAAGGGAAGTTTTCTTCTAGAATCCTGTTGAAGATCTGGTCAATGCCATTAACCTGAGATTCTTCTTCTCTTTCCTCCATGCCAATGATGCATACATTTGGTCTTTTCATGTGTCCCACATCTCCTATATATTCCATTCCTGTGTTTTTAAACATTTTTTAAATAATCTTTGCTTGAGTAGTCCAATTCTTCAAACTTTGTCATTCAGTCTTGAGATTCTGTTCTCCATTTCATTCATTCTGCTGGTGAGGCCTCGTCCTATCTTTTTAAATCGGCTTATTGAGGTTTTTCAATTTCAACTTCATTTCAGCCTGAGTTTTCTTCAATATTTCTGTCTCCTTCATGAATTCACTTTTCAAATCCTGAATTCTTTTGGTCATTTCATTCAGCCATACATTTGTATTTTCTTGAGCTTCAATCAGGAGCTTAATATTGATACTATCCTCTTTATGTTCTTTGAGTTGTGTGTGTTTTTTCTTTCTTTCTTTTTGAGACAGGGTCTCCCTATAG
>NW_008471373.1:0-1094 GCF_000622305.1 Nannospalax galili | reverse complement strand
AAGTTGGTATTGGTCAGAGTGTTTTGTCACAGCAACTGAAGGCAAACTAGAACAGGGACCCAGACGAAAAGAGAAGAGGAAGGTCCATGGAAGCAGAGGAAATATGATCCAAAGTCTTCCCAGCTGAGTCTTGTGGGTTTAACCCAATAAAAGGAGGAAACGGGCCCAGCTGGAGGTAAGCAGGTACCCAAACCAAGATGGCACTTGCGGCAGAAAGCATAGGGGAGGAACAAGTATACAGCCACCTCGTACGTGAAGAAGACCAGAAAGTCTTCATCTTGGGTCTCCCTGTCTTCTTGTTTCCTTCTTTTCATTTTTTATTGATAGAATTAGCTAATGTTGTAGACCAGCATTCCCCAGTTATGTTTTATGGATATTAGTTCTGTGAGGTTAATAAAAATGACTTGGAAAGAAAATTCAACCAATTTTGCTTCAGTATAATTTAACACATTGATCAAACACCCACAACAGAGCCATGAACCACACATTCAACCATGATCAATATAAGTGTGGTATCTATTTTCAGGGAGAATACAGCATAGTTGGGAAATGATACACAGAAATGATTCAGATGTCTTTACTGCAAACACATTGGTCTCATAATGCAACATGCATTGTGACTTTCTAAGAATGGAACAGAGTGTACACTGTCTCCAAAAACTGAGCATGGAATCCTCTTTTACTTGTCACAAAGTCTGCTCTAGTGGTGCCAGGGCTATGATCACAGAACAAACTTGGGGAAAACGCTCAGATGACAAGAACAAATGATTGGTCTCACCTCCATCCCCTTCATTCCACCACGGTATTAGCCGTATGGCCGAAGAGGATGATGAGGAGCACTCAAGCCCAGAACAAAACAACCAGGAGATGCAGGTGTGGGAAACAATGGCGCCAACCATGGATGCCAAGTGATGGCTGCCTCTTGACAATGAACTTGATGGAGAGTCAGGTCAGCCTGGAAAATGCCACAGGTGCATGCGTCACAAGGCAGAATTGAAAGGCTCCCTGAGCCAGTGAGGCAGCAGGAGAGAGGGACAGATGGTGGAGCCTATGAAGCGGGAAAGTCCTTTCCTCTGAGACATTAAGGGGGGGGT
>NW_008471372.1:0-1094 GCF_000622305.1 Nannospalax galili | reverse complement strand
ATCTAGCCAGACTCCAAGGAAGACTGGGCGTCCCAGGAACAGAACCCGAGAGGCCTGGTCTCCTCATTCAAAAGTGTGCAGCGTCATAGCCTGGCCTACCATACGGCCAAGCAGAGAACTGTGAAGATGTAAGTGTGTTGGAGTGTGCATACACGTTTATACGACACGGTAAAAATCAAGCTTGTTTGTTAGAAAAACTGCACATCAATTTAAGTCTTTGGATCATTTCCCTGTAAATGCCAACTCATTACTTCATTTAAAAAATTCCAAGAATTATCTCCAAACTTAACTTCCCTCAGTATCTTTGAATAAATAAACTTTCTCTATGAATCCATTAACGGAATCTCCACTTTTTTTTTTAAATATCAAAGAACTGGATTAAAATGGATTGTGCAGGAAATGCTGTCATTAAAGGGGCCAAGGGAAGAAGGCATGCTTAATTACTGAGCAGGAATATTCATCTGCATTTCTTTCAGCTCAGTGTGTCCCCAACGTGTTTTTAAGATGTGAGAAGGAACACAGCACAGCTCTTTTCTTTTATAAATGAAGACAAAACAAGTGCTCACACAACCCTTGCTTTAGAACACTTCACATCGAAGTAAAACCATTTCTTTTCAGTCCTCTCTTCCAGGGCTCCTAAGACCCGCCACTGTAAAGAGCTGCATTTAAAGGTAACCGTGCAAAACCTAGACATATTTTGCTACCAATTTACTGTACTTAACCCCAAGTGATGCCCAGTCCCTGCCACCCTTTCAGTTCATCCTACAGTCCTGGTTTCCAGTTAATGTGAAGAAAGCTTCAATCTATGGAATCCATCCTTATTTCCCCGGGAGGTTGCTCTGTGGGACAGGTCCTCTCTGAACACTGCCTTTATGTAAGTAAGCCTGTTGTTGATATGAGTGAAGACTAGATGCAAGACCTTGGAAGTAGATAGGTACTGTCAAAACCATCCTCCAGAAGTCTTCATGAGTTAGGATGTTGGTGGCTTGAGTCTGGCCAGGACTTGCCCTAGTGCCGTGAGGCATCCTGGGTTTTCACAGACTAGGGACTGGGAGTCCAGCTGGGTTCTGTCTTTGAAATAAGAGCACAGAGGC
>NW_008471371.1:0-1093 GCF_000622305.1 Nannospalax galili | reverse complement strand
TCCATGGCCTGTGCTCCAGCTCCTGCCTCCAGGTTCCTCCCCTGAGTTCCTGCCTTGGGCTCCCTGGTGAACTGTGACCTGGGAGGTGTAAGCTGAATAAACCCCTTCCTCCCCAAGTTGGTAGTGGTCAGAGTGCTTTGTCACAGCAATTAAAAGCAAACTAGAACAGAGATCATGTGTGGACACTCACCAATGTCTGTCTGCTAAGTTCCCTGCCTGGTGGGGCTGGCACGCTGACCTCATGGGAGGGTCACCTCTGCCATCAGGGACACGTGTGTACCTGGATGGGAGCCGACCCTCTGGACCCACGGTACCCTCACAGTCTGCCTGACACCTGACTGTGTGTCCTGGTCTTTACCTCTAGGGACTCAGCAGCCAGACGCATAGGGCAAGAGAGCACAAACTCTGGAATGGCTGTGTGCCCATGTGCTCACTGCCCTGGTCTGATGACAGAAGACAGGCCTTTGAGGACTCTGTATGGCAGTCGCTCAGTCTCTGAATGACCTTGAGACCCATCCATGCTGTTCTGTCCCTATAGCCAAGCTCTGTCATGAGAATCCATGCATCAGTGGCTTCCTCATTCCCCAGGGAAATTCTACCAGTGACTGGCAGATTGAACCTGGGGTCTTTGCACACTCTAGGCAAACAGCCTGCCCCTGAGTTATACCCCCAGCCCTCTGCCAGTGACATTTCCCTTCCTGTCCCCACCACTCTAAGTTCTCTTAGTCAAGGGCTTCCACCAGACCTGTGACCTTGACTCTCAGCTGTGACACTGACTCCTCCCTCTGTGGTCTAGGTGGCCACAGACACACTTTGGGGTCCTCCCTCAAGAGAATCCCTTGAGACTGACTGCAGCCTGGTGCAACTGTCTGGCTAGGGGAAACCGGCTGGTATTTCACAACAGACTGGAGGAACACGTCTAGAAGTTAGATGATGCCCTGCAGCTCTGGTCCTGTGATTAGCATCAGTGGAAAGTCTCCCCTGTCCAATCCAGGCAGGACCACTGATGGCCCAGACCCTTCGGGAATAAAGACTTAGGTCACCCACCAGGTAAAGGGCCATGATCAGCTGAGGCATTCACTGAAACAAAGCC
>NW_008471370.1:0-1094 GCF_000622305.1 Nannospalax galili | reverse complement strand
GGCTTGTCTGCCCTGAGGATTTTTCTTTAAATTCTAATAAAATCATCTGAAGCTTCCATTTGAGTTCATTCTTAAATTCTTTTATGAGTGGCACTAAGAGCCCTGAAAGTGGATTCCATTCTCCCTCCTATCACCACACAGTGGTGAACACGGACAATCCCAGTGCTGAGGAGATGGAGACAGGAGGATCTTTGGGGCTTTGCTGACTAGCCAGTCTACCCAAATCAGCAAGTCCAGATTCAGTCAGAGACCCTGTCTCAAAAAGTAAGGAGGAGATGCCAAGTGCTGTGGTGCATGCCTTAACCCCAGCACTAGGGAGGTAGAGGCAGGTGGAGCTCTATGAATTCCAGGTCAGTCTGTCTGTGTAGGGAGTTTCAGGCCTGCCAGGGCTATACAGTGAGACTCTGTCTCAAAACAATACAAACATTTTTGTTGCATGTGGTGGTGTACACCTTTAATACCAGCATTAAAGGGCCAGCCTGGTCTACATAGTGAGTCCAGGCCAGCCAAGGCTATAGGCAGACCCTGTCTTAAAAAGACAAATAAATAAATAATAAGCACATTTTAAAAATAAAAAATGAGATAGAAGACATCTAACATTGTCCTATGGTTTCTGTATGCGTGAGCACACATAAATACATGGACCCACATACAAACATAAACTCACACACAAATATATGTACATATATGCATATATATGATATATATTAGATGTATATATGTTCCTGTGACTCAGGGTCCATACGTGAAAATATGCCCGTTTACAAAAATTATTTCATTAATTGCAAGTGTACTTGTTGGCAATACTGAGAAATCCATTTGTAAATGTTCATCTGCAAGTGAACTGTGGACTAAGCAGTAGGAAGGTGTTGGAAACAAAAATGCTTCTAGGAGTTTGTTTTCCCTAGAGTTACCTTTTTCCACAGTATTGATTCTAAACTGAAACTTGACATTAAGTGATGTCTGCTTTAATGCAGTTTTATAATGCGTTTTCAGAATGGAGGTTTTCATATTTTGGAAAAGTCCCAGATGTGGGGTTCAAGAAGGATATTAGAAGAGATATTAATGCCACGACAGACAGACAGATAGACAGC
>NW_008471369.1:0-1094 GCF_000622305.1 Nannospalax galili | reverse complement strand
CTACCATGTGAGTCCCAGGGACTGAACTCAGGTCATCAGGCTTGGTGGCAAACACCTTTACCTGCTGTGCCATCCCATTAGCCCTTAAGTTTTTGATTATTCAGGAAAACTAAGTCTTGAAAGACTTTTTGTTTTTAACGTTACTTTGTTTTAAAGTCTTTCAGGTGAACAGTTTACAACTGATTAATTAAATGAATGATTTATTTTATAATGATGTATGATATGTTATTGATGTATTTCAAAGATTATATAAAAGTTATAAAAATATCATGGTTCTGTTACAGTATTGTCAATCATGACTGTACAATCAAAATAATTAAACTTTTGTCAATCACTAAACTCTCATCAGTTTTTTTCTTGGATGTGTGAATGAAGTGCAGAGCCTCATCGTGGCTGCTCTGAGGCAGTGTTGTGGGAGCCACTGAAGGGACACACCTCCCTTCCCACCAGAACTTCTAGAGAAGCAAGAAGAAGGTCTCAGAGTGGGACTAGGTCAGGACTCAGAAAGCCTGCATAGCATGCTTCCCTTTAAGAGCAATGGTTAAGGATAAAGGTGCACACTTGGTTAAAACTAAGTGACACCAAGGACATGGGCCAGCGGGGCCTAAACAGCTGTTCTTATGCCCCTCGTTACTGATCTTAGACAAGGTCTACAGTGAACTGACTTCATGCTATGAGAGGTGAGAATCAGTGAATCCCTCTCCTTCAGAAACCATACCTGAAGGTTATGACCTTCCTCCTTGGGTCTAAGTGTCTTTGCTATTCAGTGCCGAAGCTAGAGAGGTTCCTGGGGACAGGGGTGGCACTGGGTTACTTTCAGCAGGCTCTGCGTCCTGGTTAGCATTGGCTTCTTCATATGTTGTCTCCACCAACAGGGCTCCAGAAAGCCTCCCGTGTGTCCCAAGTTGCATCCCTGACACAGTATTTGGATATCCACACACATATGACTGGCTTCATCTGAAGATTGTCATCTTCAGCTGGGGAACACAGCCTTGCTTCAATCCTCTGGCGATTTACGTTAGTTTTTCTACCACTCCAGCCTTAGCTTCTGTCTTCTCTTAGTATAGCATTTTCATCTGTGATTTTTTTTTTTT
>NW_008471368.1:0-1093 GCF_000622305.1 Nannospalax galili | reverse complement strand
CAACTTGGGGAGGAAAGGGTTTATTCAGCTTACATATCCCAGGTCACAGTTATCACTAAGAGAGCCCAAGGTAGGAACTCAGGCAGGAGCTGAAGCACAAGGCATGTAGAAAAGCTGCTTTCTGGCTTGCTTTCCCTGGCTCATGCTCAACCTGCTTTCTTATACAACATAGGCCCACCTGGCAAGGGGTGGCACCACCCATAGTGGGCTGGGCCCTCCCACATCACTTAATAATCAAGAAGATGCCCCAGACATGGTCACAGGCCCGTCCAATGGAGGAAATTCTCCAGTTGAGGCTCTCTCTACCCAATGTGTGTCAAGTTGAAAACTAAAGCTATCTAGCATACTTGACACTATAAATTTCTTCATAATGTAATTTTCAGAATCTGATTCCCATTTCTACTGGTACCATTTACCAGGATTCCCAATCAGAATTAACACAATTAAAATGGGTAATATAAATAAGCTTCAATAAAGGCACAATTTGCAATGGTGCAGGCAAGGACTGTGGAAGCAATAAGGATGGTGCAAATGCTGAGGCTGTTAATAGCATGGGCATCTCAGGTCTGTCAAGGAGGAGGAGGCAGGCAGTTATGAACACTGTTGGAGGAGGAAGAAGGAGGAATGAATGGGAGGAAGAGGAGAAGCAAGAGCAGGAGAAGGAGGAGGAGGTAGAGGAGGAGGAAGAGAAGGAGAGAAAGAGAGACAGAGAGACAGAAAGAAACTGTTTCAAGCCAGCTATTGGCCTGAGTGTTGAATTTACATAATGGTGCAGGGCTTTCTTTTTGTAATTTAGGAATAAGTTTTACCCCCTTACTACCTTCCCTCCCTCCAAGCTCTGCAACAGCTCTCCGTAGATAAAGCCCAATCAGAAGCCAGATAAGAAGACAGTCCAGTGTTGAGTCCATATGGATCAGTTTCCCAGGGTACAGGGACTGGTGGAGAGGAGAGAATTGCCTGAAGAAGCAACTGGAATTTGTCCACAACTCTAGCCAGTGTTACTTAAGGCACTTCTTGTTTACAGGCACAGGTCTCCCTATTAACAAAATGGAAATTGGAAATAAAAATGTAAAGGTAGCTGCTCTTTGAGTTC
>NW_008471367.1:0-1088 GCF_000622305.1 Nannospalax galili | reverse complement strand
AGCTGGGGCTACAGGGAGACCCTGTCTCAAAAAGACAAACACACAAACCCAAAAACCTCATTTGTGTTTTCGATTTGGCTTTATAAAGACTTCTTTCTCAGTGTGTATTCATCACTGTGTATCTGGTGCTGAGGATTTTCTGTGCAGTGCTCCTTGGTGCTGGGAAGTGAATGTAATCAGTGTGGGGTGAAATGGAGTGGTCGCCCTTGCTTTGGACATTCTGAAGATAGAACCCTGTGCATGAGTGTGTGTGGTATTCTGTAGCTCCTGAAGCTGGTGTTGGCACCTTTGCTTGTGCCCGTTCAGAAAGCACATAGCCATGGGGTAGGAGTGCAAGCTTGATAATTTGAAATAATAACCCTTTCCTGGAACATGTTATCATTTAAATTAACTACAAAGTACCTATAAATTTTAGCTGGCTCTCCAGGTTTGCCAAGTTTACAAATGAGCATATTCAACCCTCTCCTGTGCTCAAGATTAAATTGATGCAAATCTATGACAAGGTTTTAAGAGCCCCCTCCCCCAATTTGGCCTTAATATGACTTTTCCTGAATCTAATTTTCTGTATGATATTTAAAAAATAGAGAATAAAACATTGTTTGCTGTATTGTTCCCTAATTGCTAAAACGAGACCTTATTATCCTGTGTAATTTATGTAGGACAACAAGGCAGCCATTTACTGGCAACTTTTCAAAGGAGATGGGCCAAGAGGCCAACCCATTCATAGTAGTGTGCCAGCCTCCGACTTGTTATTCCAGAGATTTGCTAATTACCACCTGAAAACTGGTTTGCAAGGAAAGAGGACATGGTTCTTGAATGGTAATCACTGACTCACAAGCAGGGTGGAATGCGTCCTGGCTTTGAGTTTTGTCGGCTGGCTTGTGATCTTGCTGCTAGAAGATGAATGGCTGAGTGCCAGGGTGCTACCTTTGGCTGGGTGTCCTCAGCGTATTCTTAACTCTCATGATGGCTAACTGCCTTGGAGAATATACTACCCAAGTTGAATGTGTCTCTCTGTCTGTGAATTTTCCCAACTGTTTCATTTGTTCATCCATCCGTGCATCCATCCATCGTCCACCCATGCATCC
>NW_008471366.1:0-1094 GCF_000622305.1 Nannospalax galili | reverse complement strand
TTCTATTGGAAGGACAAGCTGATGGTAAAATGTTTTACTTTCTTTCATGTTTACATACTATATTGAAGATATATTTTGCTTTTTATGAAAGGTAAAAGTGAAGAAAATGTGTTTTATTGAGATACTCAACATTCAGAATGTGTGGCATATCATTTTTGTCATTAAAGATCACCATCGTTTAGGCATTTTCACCAAAATGCATGGGATTTAAAAAAAATATAAATATAGCAAAATATGGGAAAGATGGCTCCTTAGGACAGTTCTGGAAGCTGATGAGTTTCTGATGTTGGAGTTACCTGCATTTTTTTTTCAAATTACACATTCGCACAGTCTATAAAAGCTGCTGAAAGATGAATTCTGTTTTCATTTTCTAGACAATATTCTGGCACATTCTTCAAAAAGTTCCAAGTCTAATTTCACCATATTCTTCCAGTGTTTACTTTTATATTCTAGAATTTTAAGTGTTAAGGAAGAGTTTAGAGAGAAAAGGAGAAAATGCCTCAAAGAAGTTCTCCATGAGATATTTTAGCAACTGTATATTTACTTTTATTCTATAACATTTTTGTGATGAAATGAGTATGCATCCTATATCAGCGTGATGAGAATTAACTAGAAGTGTGAATCCTGCTGTTCTTATTCTAATATTAATTTTAATTCTTGCTTTTCATATGATTTAATATGTGCCAGATGATGAATATCACCATGAAGAAATGAAACTCTTTGAGTAGATGGTGTATTTAACTTGATTTTTATATTAAGATATATATGTATTAAATATGATGGGATCCTATATTAGGTATAGTATTTGTCTTTGTGTGTCAGACAACAATGAACATGATGTAAATTTCAAAATAGAACATGTGCATTGTAAAATTATTCAAAGTAAATTTGAAATGTGTTCACACCACACACACACACGGACACTCACACACAAACCCTTGGCACAGGAGATGATGGGTGTCTTAGTTTGCCTACAATTGCTGTGATATAAACAAGTTGGGGAGGAAAGGATTTATTTGTTTCATCTTACATCTCCCAGGTCACAGTTTCTCACTGAAGAAAGCCAAGGCAGGAACTCAGGGCAGGAACCTGGA
>NW_008471365.1:0-1094 GCF_000622305.1 Nannospalax galili | reverse complement strand
TGGCATTGCAGTTCCTGTAGCCCAGCAAGCCCGGCCTGACATGCCTACTCAAAGAACACCAGGCTAACAGAATGAATGTAAGGAGCCGCAAGAGAAGAGGAGGCAGAGGCCATCACTGCAGTGAACTGCATGACACCTCAGTGTGGGTGTGGCCCAGGCCTCCATGAACCAGAGAAGGCTGGACATGTGCATCACTGCCACTGCAGGAATACATCTACAAAGGGTTACTACAACCCGCTCCTTTTTCTCCCCCATCTCACCCACAGGGACAGGATGGGCCAGGAATAAAACACAAGCTTGCATTCTAAAAAAAATAAAAATAAAATAAAAAAACAAAACCCCTAACTCTTGAAATTGTCAGTAGGTTGGAACATGGCATGGAGGAGCCCTAAGTCTGTGTTCTGAGCCATGATCATTTACTCTACAGCTCCAGAATAAACTCTTTTTTGTTACATTTATTTAGTCTGTGTGGAGGCCAGAGGACAACTTGCAGGAGTTGATTCTCTCCTTCCACTATGTGGGTTGGGGGATCGAACTCAGGTCATCAGGTCTGGCACCAAAGGGCCTTTACCCACTGAGTCATCTGGCCAGCCCCTAGAATAAACACTGCTTTTCCCCTTTGATGTGAGAGCTGTGGTTCTGTGTGGACAACAGCTTTCTGGGTCAGGCCCTCACAGCTGTTCTCATGTGGCACAACCATGCCCTGACTAGACCAACTCTGGAGGCACTATCAAACTGCCAACAGCTCAATTAGATATTAGCCTGTGTTCATGGTAAACAGCAACAAAAACACAAACCACGGCCCCTTTCCCATTTGTGTTCCGGAGCAGCCTGGGACAAAGAAATGCTATCCCCTTAACTTAGGACATACCCTCCTACATCCTTTAAAAAACCTACAAGTCCAGGTCTATCCTTTCCAAAGTCCCACTTTTTGCCTCAAAACTGATCAGTAGAACCAAAAACATTTATTAAGCTGACTTTCAGTAAGTTTCTCTCCAAAGTGGAGAGATTACTGTGAACACATGCAATCTCAGCACTTGAGAGGAGGCTGAGGCAGGAGGACCATTAATTTCATGCCAGCCTGGGCTATCATA
>NW_008471364.1:0-1094 GCF_000622305.1 Nannospalax galili | reverse complement strand
CATGCACGCATGAGGAATTGTTGAAAAACTGGAAAGGTTCTTCAACTGTGTTGTGCTGAGAGCTCATTGACAGTCCGTCACTGTGGAAAGCCAGTTGCTTTAGACTCTGTAATCAAGCAGAAGCACCTGTCCTCTCTGTAGGGCCCCTTCTCAAAGTTCATTATCATTGTCATCATTGCTAGCTGCTGTTTACTTAGAATGTGTATCAAGCAGTGAAAAGGTTATCTGTCCCTCATCATACAAAGAAATGAGGACTCAGAGAAGAAGACATAAGTGGGTATACCTTGAATTTATTTCTGTCAAAGCAACTAAGTTAGAGAATTGGGGGTACAGTGATGGGAGTTAAAGTTAGGGCCTCACACATCCTAGGCAAGCACCGTACCACTAAACTATCTAGTCTCAGCCCAGGTTAGTAATTCTTTTTGGTACATTGACTGATTGATGGATGGATGGATGGATGCAAGCCCACCTGCAATTTGTGAAGATCAGAGGACAACCTTCAAGAGTCAGTTCTTTCCTTCTACCATGTGGGTCCCAAGACTGATTTTTCTGGTCATCAGGCTTGGTGGCAAACACCTCTACCTGCTGAGTAATCTTGCCAGCCCTGGGGAAATATTTTAACCAAGGTTTTCTTGAGCTGTACAATTCAGAAATCATATGCTTCCTGACATTGCACACACTACTTCCTGGGGGGCTAGAGTATTGCTTAGTAAGGATGACTAAGCATGCATAATCAGGAAATGTCACACATATGGCTGGGTCACTTTGGGAGTGCTTTCCATTCAAGTGGCAGTTATGGGCCCTGCCCTCTAACGTGCACAGCCAGGACTTGGCAGAGCAGTTGCTGACTTGCTGCTTCAGTGGGCAGCCTGTAGTTTCCTGCACATAATCCACACTCAGACTTGGTTTCCCTCTATAACAAGGATGACATTTTCCAGCCAGAATCCTTCCCTGGAATGCTGGTACTTTAGCTTCCTGGCCACATTTTCATTTCTGCTTCACCCTTCATATTTTCCTTAAAAAGAAACGTCAGAGGCTGGTTAGACGGCTCAGCAGTTAAGAGCACTGGCTACTCTTGCAGAGGATCCAGGTTC
>NW_008471363.1:0-1093 GCF_000622305.1 Nannospalax galili | reverse complement strand
CATCTTGACACACTCCATTTCTGTGTAACCACAGACATACCTGCTCTACACTGACGGAGATCTTCAATCAATTCCAAAGCACCTTCTCCACTGTACTATTTCTTACAGTGGTGCCACAGTTCCCGTAGTTAGGAATGAAAAACTTTACATTCTACTAACTTTCTTCTGTTCTTGTTTCTCATTTTGTTGATAATTTGATAGTTTTGTTATATATTATATCTGCAGACTGTCTCACAATATTATGCCCTTTAATCATTCACTCTCTTTGCCTCTCAGTCCTTCAAGGCACAGTTCATATATCTCTTCCCTCACTGGTCTGTCTGCCTAGCCTTTGTTTAGTGTCAACACTGTCAGATCTCAGACTCTCAAGAAATTCAAAGTCTGGTTCAATGCTGCTGCCTGGATTTTAGCTGTTGCCCATCCTCTTAGTGCTTCCTTCTCCAGAACTTTCCATTCAGACACTCTTTCACATACTGCTTTTGTGGTCTTGACTTGGTACCTTGTTAACACCTGGATATTTTCCATCTTTGAACTTAATTTCTCCCCAAAGTTTTAATTCCCTAGTGACATCTCTTCAACCCCCAATTGTGCTTTCTCTACTTTCTGTTTCTTTCCCTCTTCAGATAGTAGGGTGATTTGAGTGAGAAATGGCCCCATAGGCTCATGTATTTGAACACTTATTTGATCTGTTGGTGGTACTGTTTGGGAGAATCATGGTATCTTTAGGAAGTGTGGTCTAGCTGGAGGAAGGGCATCAGTGGGGCCATCTTTGAGAGTTCATAGCCTGGCCCCACTTTGAGTTTGCTCTCTTTCTACTTCCCATGCCTGCTCAAAGTTTGTGAGCACACTGCTTTCTGCTCCTGCTGCCATTATGGAAACTCCTTCTGGAACATTAAGCCAAATAAATGCTTCTTCTATAAACTCCTTGATCATAATGGGGTTTTTTTTAAATAAATAATTTATTGAGACTCACCACAGTTACAGGACATTTTGAGAGATGTTCCATAATCCCCTAGAACTTAGTCGACCTTGAAGGGCAAGGGGAAAAAACTGTCCTTTAAGTCCTTCTGACCACATTAGTATAGGCCTCAAA
>NW_008471362.1:0-1094 GCF_000622305.1 Nannospalax galili | reverse complement strand
CTGAGCTGCCTCCTTGCTGTTCCCAAACTCACTGGAGCTGAATATTTCTAATGACAAAGAAACATAAGGATCAGCATCACAAAGCAGCCTGTCTTATGAAACTTTCACTCCAAACAGAAGAGTTCACTCAAACTGAATTTAAATGCATTACTCTCTTTTTAAAATTACTCTTTCAGGGCTAGAGAGATGGCTCAGTGGTTAAGACCCCATACTGTTCTTGCAGACGACCCAAGATCAGTTCCCAGCACCCATATAAGGCAGCTTATAACCACCTGTAACTCCAACTCCAGGGGCTCTTACACCTTCTTCTGGTCTCCATAGTCACACCCATGTGCACATACACACACACACAAACACACAATTAAAAACAATAAAATAAATCTTTAAAAATTACTCTCTTAAAATTTCAGGAGTTGAATCTTGAAAGTCACTTCCTTAAGGAAGGGAAAGCAGAGTGGATAGCACAATCTACCACTTTACTTTGTAGATTTTCATTACTTTACGTGGAAAACCAACAGGACTTAAAAGCAGCAAGCCACACATGAACAGTATCATTATTAAACAGTAAAAGCAAGAACAATAGATTGTACTAGACTACAACAGATCAATGTTTTATGCCATACCTTTAATTTTTGGCTAGAAATATTACTATTTCAAGTGTGATAGATGTCTCTAACCTACAAGCACACATGCATCATCTTCTATTTATGATGAGTATTTTCACAATACATAACCAACCTTGTACGTGATAGTTTGGCAGTTTTCATCCACAGAGGCATTAAGGATAGGAAACTGTAATAATCCCAAAGAAGCAGCCTGTTGAACAGAGCGAGAATGGAATGTGAGCACTTTGACCTCAGACAGACAAGGAGAGAGGATTAGAAACAAGTCATGTAAGGGAAAGGGGAACGATCTCTTCATTTAAGCTGAGGGTAAATTCAGGACCATATGTACCCAGGCTTATCTCTTCCATTCTTACAACCAAGGTGAAAACGAGTTGTCCTAATCATTTAAAAACATAAGAGAGGGGGCTGGAGAGACGACTCAGCAGTTAACAGCACTGGTTGTTCTTGCAGAGGACCCAGGTTCAGTTC
>NW_008471361.1:0-1094 GCF_000622305.1 Nannospalax galili | reverse complement strand
AATACACTCATACACATAAAAATAAAAAATAATAAAGTACAGATAGTTATTAATTTTTAGTTTCTGAGGGTTAAATAGGCAACTATGGTGCTTTAAATATTTAAGTACTTGGTTAACTCTTACTACTAAAAGTTTTGATGGAGAAAAATGTCCCACAGATACTAGTGAACATAAGCTGAAAAACTCATATTTTCCAACATGTACATAGATTTGAGGTTGGTATTTTATTAAACCACAGGATGTCTTTTTAAAAGTAATTGTTTCTCATTAACTGAAAAAAATTGGAGAGAACAGAAAACTCCTGTCAATGATTTAAAAAAAATACAGGTAGTCGGCAGATAGAATTTTTCACATTGGCAGGTCCACATCGTCTTTCATTTCCTTATCAGGCATGACAGAGTCTTAACAATTGTCATTGTGATTTATTATTGGCCTAAGTAAAGCACTGCTCATGTTGGCCTAAACATTAATGTTTTCAGTTTAATCACCACATACAAAGCAGGGAATTTGGCTTAAATGATACCACACAATTCTTAATTTCTGAAGTATAAAGCTGAGGTAATAACTTATAAACGTGACAAAGTGTTTATTACAATTTTTCTATCATAGAGAGACTTGGCTTTTTAATAAAGTAAATCTTATTTTCACTCTCAAAGAAAATAAGTTACTCCACAGTAGTCAAATATGGTCACATCAGATAAGACAAATTCATATTATTCCCAAGAGAGTGTATAATGGTTAAGATGTTTAGGTAGCCGCAGCAGAGTGGAACCCTTAGCAGAAGTCCCACTAGCTGTGCTTGGTGCTCTCTGCCTCAGTTTCTGTATCTGGTCAGTGGAGGTCATCTGTCTACCTGTTTTAGATCATTAGGAAACTCAAGAGAGAAGTTTTAATCATAATAGATAATACTTCCCTTTGAACCCCTCCACCCAATTTTAACGTTTAAATGGAAAACACAATTCTCATTTAGTCAATTAATCCCAAGGGGGAGAAGTAAACTACTGATTGCAAGTCACCTGATAAAATATAAAATAAGCAAGACAAACAGGAAATGTATTCTCAGCAGGTTTCACTAGAATCCAGGATAAACCAAG